>NC_089844.1:30299218-30489218 GCF_035609145.1 Eleutherodactylus coqui | reverse complement strand
CTGCATACATCTGCTGGGGGTGCTTTTTTGTCACCCCCCAATTTTATCACATGGGCACCTGCTAAGGGGAAAACCTCCAGAGTCATGCCGACCTCCTGGAACTCCAGCCCGGCCTGGAGCACCCGGTTTGTCCCCTTCCCGGTTCTCAGGGATTTTCGGACTTAGTCATTTTCATGACTTGGCTCTTCAAACTTTGTTTGACTGCAAGGGGGGCTGCCGCAGTCCGTGCCCGGCCTCCAGGGGCTCCAGCCCGGCCCCAGGGGCAGCCAGCACCCCCTCGCCGTCCACACTCTCTCCCCGTTGGGACTTTGAAACTTTTCTGATCGTGCAAGCTTCATTGGACGGCAAGGGGGCAAGCTGCGGTCTGTGCCCGGCCTCCTGGGGGCCCTGCCCGCCCCCGTGGGAGGGACAGGCAGGGTTTCTCACCGACTACCCGTAGGCACTCTCAGGGGGCCCTCCGTGCCCTTAGGCCGCCCTCCCCGGGCTTCCCCCGGGTCCGTGGAGCAGCCGGCGCCTGTGATGTCCCGTAAACCGGGCGTGACGGCAGCTGTAAACACAGACTGAAGCGGGGAAAAGAGCACTGGTGCAGGACACAGCAGGAGTGGGGAGAGGTGGGTTTATGACTAATTTTATCGTTACTGCATAGGAAAGTGGTTGTACTGAGATACTACAACTCAGACAGTCCCTTTAAGAGCAGCTAGGACTAACTTCTAATTTCAAAGTGGTCGATCACATTAGTTTGGGCTTGGGACTTTTGTTGCTATTGTTTATCCTGCTGTGTAGCAGACAGTAATCCCCAGGAAGCTCCAGGAAACCTGAACCACTAATTGAGGCCATATTACTAGAATGTAAGGATTGAGAGGGTTCAGATTAGTTTATCTTGTTAATAATGATACAGAATGATATTCATCAAGAGTTTATACTGTCTTGGTTAAACTGTGCATTGGTAAGTTGTTATAACCAATTAAATGTAGCGTTTGCTTCCCCTCAGAGTGGATTCTAGTTGGGATAGAATTTCACCACATCCCTCAACATGCAGACAGCCAAACTGCTAAATGGAGGAGCAATTGCAAAGGTACAAGGCACTGATGAACAGCCACTCACACAAAAGGCATATACAGGGTGCCAGGCCACATAGTACGTGTAGTGCACCATGCTGGCTTACAGCCTATTAATGACGCATGCCAAAGGCGAACCACACTGGCATCGGCATCCTAGGCTCCCCTCACATTCAAAGCCGCACTGCATGTTACTGACACAATGATAAATACCGATAAATACAAGGTATTGATGTTATATCATAGAACGGTAGAGTTTGAAGGGACCCCCAGGGTCATCGGGTCCAACCCCCTGCTCAGTGCAGGATTTACTAAATCATTCCAGACAGATGTCTGTCCAGCCTTTGTTTGAACACTTCCATTGAAGGAGAACTCACCACCTCCTATGGTAACCTGTTCCCCTCATTGATCACCCTCATTGACAGAAAGTGTATTCTAATATCTAATCTGTGTCTCCTCTCTTTCAGTTTCATCCCATTGCTTCTAGTCTTTCCTTGTGAAAATGAGAATAGGGCTGATCCCTCTGCACTAGGACAGCCCTTCAGATATTTGTAGACAGCTATTAAGTCTCCTCTCAGCCTTCTTTCTTTCAAGCTGAGCATTCCCAGATCCTTTATCCGTTCCTCATAGGACATGATTTGCAGACCACTCATCATCTTGGTAACTCTTCTCTGAACTTACTCCAGTATGTCTATATGTTTTTTAAAGTGGGGTGCCCAGAACTGGACACAGTATTCCAGATAAGGTCTGACTAAGGAAGAGTAGAGGGGGATAATGACCTCACGTGGTCTAGTCTCTACGCTTCTCATAATACATTCCAGGTTTGCCTTTTTGGCTGCTGCATCACATTGTTGACTCATGTTCAGTCTATGATCTAACAGTATACCCAAGTCTTTTTCACATGTGCTACTGCTTAGGCCAATTCCTCCCATTC
Source organism: Eleutherodactylus coqui (assembly GCF_035609145.1). Taxonomy (NCBI): domain Eukaryota; kingdom Metazoa; phylum Chordata; class Amphibia; order Anura; family Eleutherodactylidae; genus Eleutherodactylus; species Eleutherodactylus coqui. The sequence goes on along the minus strand of NC_089844.1, from coordinate 30,487,226 downwards.
TATATGTGCTTTTTTCATTTTGTCTTGCCCAGATGTAGTACTTTGCATTTCTCCTTGTTAAATACCATTCTATTAGTCGCTGCCCACTGTTCAAGCTTTTCTGGATCTTTTTGAATACTCTCTCTCCCCTAGTGTTAGCTATCCCTCCTAGCTTTGTGTCGTCGGCAAATTTGATCAGTTTCCCAATTCCCTCTTCCAGATCATTTCTAAAAATGTTGAACACCACTGGGCCTAGGACAGAGCTTTATGGTACCCCACTTGATACATTCTTCCACTTGAATGTGCAGCCATTTATGACCACTCTAAGTACGATCACTCAGCCAGTTGTGAATCTACCTAACAGTTGTCTTGTCAATCCCATATTTGGTCATTTTTTCAATAAGTATGGTATGAGATACTTTGTCAAATGCTTAACTAAAGCCAAGATACACTATATACACTGCATTTCCCTGATCAACCCAGTCAGTGATTCTGTCATAGAAGGAAATTAGATTCGTCTGGCATGACTTGTTTGTTACAAACCCATGCTGGTTCTGGTTAATTACTCCATTTTATCCAAGTACTTTCATACATGCTGTTTAATAATTTGTTCAAAGATCTTTCCCGGTATAGAAGTCAGGCTCACAAGCCTGTAGTTTCCTGGATCCACCTTCTTCCTTTTTTTTGAAGATAGGGACAACAGGGTCAGCTGGCAGAAGGTGGAAAGATGAGAGAAAAGGGAGGACATGTTGTTAGAGACAGCAGTCGGTGGTGTTTTGGAGGAATGTTCTGAGATGTCACAAGAGGAGTTGTATAGCTGGGTGTCGTCAGTGTAGAGATGATATTGGAGGCCAAATCTGCGGATGGTTTGTCCAATTGGGGCTGTGTAGAGGTGGGGGCTAAGGACTGAGTCCTTAGGGACCCCAACAGCAAGGGCAAGTAGTAGAGCCAGTGAAGGAGACACTGAATGAGTGTTCAGAGAGTAAGGAGGAGAACCAGGAAAGAGTAGGGTCCTGTAGACCGATATAGCGAAGCATAGCAAGGAGGAGTTTTTGGTCAACAGTGTCAAATGCAGTGGAGAGGTTAGGGAGGATTAGTAGGGAGTAGTCACCCCTTGGCTTTGCCGTCATCGGGTCATTTGAGACTTGTGAGGGTGGTTTCGGTTGAGTGTAGGTGGCGGAAGCTGGACTAGAGGGAGTCGAGGAGAGAGTTGTCAGAGAGAAAGCGTGTGAGGCAGTAATAGACGAGGCATTCTAGTAATTTGGAGATGAAGGAGAGCTTTTAGATGGCTCGGTAGTTGGCAGCATCAGTCAGGTCAAGGGTCAATTTCTTTAGCAGAGGGGATATGATGGAGTGTTAGAATGAGGAGGGGAAAACGGCAGAGGTCAGGGAGAGGTTGAAGATGGTGGTGAGGTGGGTAATGACTGCCAGGGAAAGGGACTGGAGGAGGTGTGAGGGAAAAGGGGTTGCTAGTGCAGGTGGTGGGGCGATCAGTGAAAAGCAGTCTGGAGACTTCTTCCTTTGTCGTTGGTTCTAGTATAGATAGTGAATGAGTGATGGATGCAGTGCTAAGCAGACCGGTACCAAGGCTAGCCGTGTAATCTGTGGTGATTTCTTTTTGGATGTATTAGATTTTTTCTTTGAAATAGTCAGATAGCTCTCCAGCACTAAGATCCATCACCGGGACCTGTTCATTGGGGCTGAGGAGGGAGTAGAAGGTATCGAAAAGTCGCTTTGGGTTACATACTAAATGTGAAATCACTGGGAAAAACAGACATGGAAAAGGACTTGGAGATTTTAATAAATTTTCAGCTGAACTGGAACAACCAGTGTCAGGCAGCTGCTGCCAAGGCAAATAGGATCATGGCGTGCATCAAAAGAGGTCTATGGGCACATGACAAGAACATTGTTTTTACTCTTTACAAGTCACTGGTCAGACCACACATGGAATATCATGTACAGTTTTGGGGACTGATACTGATGGAAGACATATCAGAACTTGAGCGGGTACAAAGATATGGAACTGAGTTAACAGAATGGGCAGATTACAATATCCAGAGAGGTTATCAAAATTTAGGCTATTTAGTTTACAAAAAAGACGATGGAGGGGCGACCTAATAACTATGCATAGATATATCAGAGGACAAAAGAGAGATCTCTCCCATGATCTGTTTGTACCCAGGACTGTGACTGTAACAAAGGCGCATCCCCTACGTATAGAGGAAAGAAGGTTTCTACACCAACATACAAGGGGGTTCTTTACTGTAAGAGCAGTGAGACTATGGAACTCTCCGCCTGAGGACGTGGTGATGGTGAACTCCTTAAAAGAGTTCAAGAGGGGTCACCTTTCTTGAGTGTAACAATATTACATGTTATTCTCACTGATTACTTTAGAAGGGTTGCTGATTATTCCAATCACCAGATTGGAGTCGGAAAGGAATTTTTTTTGCCTCTAAAATGAAGAAAATGAGCTTCTACCTTATTGGGTTTTGTTGTCTTCCTCTGGATCAACCAGATGGGGGGGGGGGGGGGGGGGGATAGGCTGAATTAGATAGACATTAGAGATGAGCGAGCAACAAAATGCTCAGGTGCTCGTTGCTCGAGTAAAACTTTCCGCGATGCTCGAGAGTTTGTTTCGAGTAACGAACCCCATTGAAGTCAACTCGGGCATTTTTGTATATCGCCGATGCTCACTAAGGTTTTCAATTGTGAAAATCTGCAAAACCTACGAAAGTGATGAAAACTACATAGAAACAGATAGGGCAGGCAAGGGGCAAGATGCAGGGCTGCATCTCAGGTGCCCAGGTCCCACTATTAAGCAACAATAGCGGCAAGAGTGGGCCCTCCCCCCTAACAATTTTTACTTCGGACAAACCCTCACTAGCAAGGCACACCTTAGCTAAGCACCACACTACCTCCAACCAAGCACAATCACTGCCTGCGGGACACACCGCTGCCTCTTCTCCTGGGTTACATGCTGCCCAACCCCCCCGCACGACCCTGCGTCCGCAGTGCACACAAAAGTGTCCCTGCGCAGCCTTCAGCTGCCCTCATGCCACACGCTGGCCTCATAGCCACACCACCCTCATGTCTATTTATAAGTGCGTCTGCCAAGAGGAGGATCCGGAGGCACACACTGCAGAGGGTTGGCACGGCCAGGCAGCGACCCTCTTTAAAAGGGGGGGAGGGGCGATAGCCCACAATGCTGTTGAGAATGGATAATAGATTGACGTTCGATCTTCATTCCAATCCTGTGCCACCTCCGTCAGGAGCTGCAAACATGGGCATAAAGGGGACTCAGCTGCAAGCCCAGCACTTCTACACATTTCCACAATGCAGCAATGCTCGGTGTGGGAAGTATGTGAGCGGGCCCTGGGTCAGCCTCTGTTCCAGCAAACACCTTGTGTGGCCCAAGGTGCTGCGAGTGACAAAGCAATGGAGACTCCATGTGTCCACACACTACTCATTCTGTTTGGATGTCAGATACCTCATCGACATGGGGTAAACCATCTGCACTCTGCACCCTACCCAAGTCTGTCAGTGTTTTGGGGACAGACAGGTAAAACACCTCAATGGGAAGTCTGTGTGCACCCACAGCATGGGTGGCTAGCAGGAACCCACAGACGGTACATAAAGAAATCCCATTGCAGTGCCCCGGATAGCTGAGGTTACGTGATAGAAAATACATGTTGGCTTTGGCCCACACTCCATGCTCTAGTCAGTCTGGGTTTTTTAAAAAGTGCCAGGCAGGTACAACTCCGCTATGGCAAGTCTGTGTGCACCCACAGCTTGGGTGGCTAGCAGGAACCCACAGACGGTACATAAAGAAATCCCATTGCAGTGCCCCGGATAGCTGAGGTTACGTGAGAGAAAATACATGCTGGCTTCGGCCTACAATCCATGCCCTAGTCAGTCGTGTTTTTTTGGGGGGGCCAGATAGGTAGAACACCGCGATGGGAAGACTTAGTGCACCCATAGTACACACAGACCCCTGTAATGTTCCTGTAGCAAAGGTATAAGCTGACCCCAGTAACAGGTTTGTTGCAGAAGTCTAGGGAGACCCCAGTAACATTTCTGCAGTAACAGTATAGACAGACCCCAGTAATATTTCATTACCAGAAGTATAGGCAGACCCCTGTAACATTTCTGTAGCAGAAGTATACGCAGACCCCTGTAACATTTACGTGCGAGAAGTATAGGCAGACCCGAGTAACATTTTAGTAGCAGAAGTATACGCAGACCCCTAGTAACATTTATGCAGCAGCAGTATTGGCAGACCCCTGTAACATTTCTGTAGCAGCAGTATAGGCAGACCCCAGTAACATTTATGTAGCAGCAGTATAGGCAGACCCCTGTAACATTTCAGTAGCAGCAGTATAGGCAGGGCCCAGTATTAGTAACATTTCAGTAGTAACAGTATAGACAGAGTCAAGTAACATTTCTGTCGTATCAATATAGGCAGACTCCAGTAACATTTATGTAGCAGCAGTATAAGCAGACCCCTGTAACATTTATGTGGCAGCAATATTGGCAGACCCCAGTAACATCCTTGTGGCAGCAGTGTAGGCAAACCCCTGTAAAATTAATGTGGCAGCAGTATAGGCAGACCCTAGTAACGTCCTTGTGGCAGCAGTATAGGCAGACCCCTGTAACATTTACGTGGCAAAAGTATAGGCAGACCCCTGTAACATTCAAGTGGCAGCAGTATAGGCAGACCCCTGTAACATGTAAGTGGCAGCAGTATAGGCAGACCCCTGTAACTTTCTTGTAGCAGAAGTATAGGCAGGCAGACCCCAGTAAAATTTCTGTAGTAATAGTATAGGCCAACCTCTGAAACATTGGGATTGCATGAGCGTAGGCGAAGGCCGGAAAAATTAGTTGGATAAGAGTGTAGGCGTGGGCCCCAAAAATAAGTGTACCAAGAGTACAAGTGTACCTCTGAAAAATTTATCAACCGAGAGGGCAGGTGAAACCCATAAACATTTTTTTAAAGATACAGCTCACTGTTGCTTAATTTGTAACAGAGCCTGTAGGCAGCCCTATTGAAAAAATTGGTTCATGTTACAGTGTCAATACTTTTGAAACTTTAAAAAATTGTAAAAACATTGGTAGATGTAGATGAACCTTTTGGGCCGCAGAAAAATTGGCCGTTCAGCGCGATGACATGTTGTTTCTGGAGGAGGAGTAGCAGGAGGAGGACTAATGTCAGAGACAGATTGACATAGATAAATGCCCCATTTTCCCGGTGATAAAGAAGAGTGCTTTTATCTGCGGTTGCAGCGAAAAGAATCTTTAGGTTCTGCTGCTCTCCGCCAGTGGAGAAGAGAAGTCAGGGGAAATCCAGGCTTTGTTCATCTTTATGAGTGTAAGCATGTCGGCACTGGCAGTTGACAGGTGGGTACGCTTGTCCGTGATGATTCCCCCAGCTGCACTAAACACCCTCTCTGACAAGACGCTAGCGGCAGGGCAAGCCAGCACCTCCAGGGCATACAGCGCAAGTTCGTACCACATGTCCAGCTTTGACACCCAGTAGTTGTATGGAGCAGAGGCTTCATGGAGGACGGTGGTACGATTGGCTATGTACTCCCTCACCATCTTTTTACACTGCTCCCTCTGACTCAGCCTTGACTGGAGAGTGGTGACGCAGTCTTGCTGGGGAGCCATAAAGCTGGCAAGGGCCTTGGAGAGTGTTCCCCTGCCTGCGCTGAACATGCTGCCTGATCTCCGCGCCTCCCCTGCTACTTGGCCTTCGCAACTGCGCTAGTGGCAGAAAGGGAAGTTTACCATCAGTTTGTCCACCAGGGCCCTGTAAAATTGCATCACTCTCGAACCCCTTTTCTCTTCGGGAATCAGAGTGGAAAGGTTCTCCTTATACCGTGGGTTGAGAAGGGTGTACACCCAGTAATCCGTAGTGGCCAGAATGCGTCTAACGCGAGGGTCACGAGTAAGGCAGGCTTACATGAAGTCAGCCATGTGTGCCAGGGTACCAGTACGCAACACATCGCTGTCCTCACTAGGAAGATCACTTTCAGGATCCTCCTCCTCGTCGTCCACAGGCCATACACGCTGAACAGATGGGAGGCAAGCAGCATGGGTACCCTCTGCAGTGGGCCCAGCTGTCTCTTCCCCCTCCTCCTCCTCCTCCAAAACACGCTGAGATATAGACATCAGGGTGCTCTGACTATCAAGCGACATACTCTCTTTCCCCGTCTCCTGTTCCGACCGCAAAGCGTCAGCCTTTATGCTTTGCAGCGAACTTCTCAGCAGGCAAAGCAGAGGAATGGTGACGCTAATGATTGCAGCATCGCCGCTCACCATCTGGGTAGACTCCTCGAAGTTTCCGAAGACCTGGCAGATGTCTGCCATCCAGGCCCACTCCTCGGTAAAGAATTGGGGAGGCTGACTACCACTACGCCACCCATGTTGGAGTTGGTATTCCACTATTGCTCTACGCTGCTCATACAGCCTGGCCAACATGACCGTAGAATTCCACCGTGTGGGCACGTCGCACAGCAGTCGGTGCTCTGGCAGATTAAACCGATGCTGCAGGGTCCGCAGGGTGGCAGTCCGTGGTGGACTTGCAGAAATGTGCGCTGACGCGCCGCACCTTGCCGAGCAGGTCAGATAAGTGCAAGTAGTTTTTCAGAAACCGCTGAACCACCAGATTGAAGATGTGGGCCAGGCATGGCACGTGTGTGAGGCTGCCGAGCTGCAGAGCTGCCACCAGATTACGGCCGTTGTCACACATGACCATGCCCGGTTGGAGGCTCAGCGGCGAAAACCAGAGGTCGGTCTGCTCTGTCAGACCCTGCAACAACTCGGGGGCCGTGTGCCTCTTGTCACCTAGGCTGAGTAGTTTCAGCACGGCCTGCTGACCCTTGCCCACCGCTGTGCTGCCGCGCCACGCCATACCGACTGCTGGCGACGTGCTGCTCACATTTCTTAATTGAGAGGTGGAGGTTGCGTAGGAAGAGGAGGGGGAGGGTTTAGAGGAGGTGGCATAGACCGCCGCAGATACCAGAACCGAGGAAGGACCCGCTATTCTGGGTGTGGGTAGGATGTGCGCGGTCCCAGGCTCTGACTCGGTCCCAGCCTCCACCAAATTCACCCAATGTGCCGTCAGGGAGATATAGTAGCCCTGCCCGCCAGTACTTGTCCACGTGTCTGTGGTTAAGTGGACCTTCCCAGTAACCGTGTTGGTGAGGGCATGATTGATGTTGCGGGAGATGTGCTGGTGTAGGGCTGGGACTGTACACCGGGAAAAATAGTGGCAACTGAGCACCGAGTAGCGTGGGACCGCCGCCGCCATCATGTTTTTGAAAGCCTTCATTTCCACAAGGCTGTACGGCAGCATCTCCAGGCTAATCAATTTGGCAATGTGAACATTTAAAGCTTGAGCGTGCGGGTGCGTGGTGGCGTATTTGCGCTTGCGCTCCAACGCTTGCGCTAGAGACAGCTGGACGCTGCGCTGTGAGACATTGCTGGATGGTGTCGAGGACAGCTGAGGTGAGGATGTGGGTGCAGGCCGGGAGGCGCTCGTGCTTGTGTCCTGAGAGGGGGGTTGGATCTGAGTGGCAGGTTGGGGCACAGGGGGAGAGGCAGTGGTGCGACCCGGAGGCGGTGAATGGCCTTCATCCCACCTTGTGGGGTGCTTGGCCATCATATGCCTGCGCATGCTGGTGGTGGTGAGGCTGGTACTGGTGGCTCCCCGGCTGATCTTGGCGCGACACAGGTTGCACACCACTGTTCGTCAGTCGTCCGCGCTCTCACTGAAAAACATCCACACCTTTGAAGACCTAGGCCTCTGCAGGGTGGCTTGGCATGAGGGGGTGCTTTGGGAAACAGTTGGGGGGAGTCTTCACTCTGGCCCTGCCTCTACCCCTGGCCACCCAACTGTCTCTTGCAACCTGTCCTGCTGCTGCACTTGCCTCCCCCTCTGAAGACCTGTCCTCAGTAGGCGTAGCAAACCAGGTGGGGTCAGTCACCTCATCGTCCAGCTGCTCTTCCTCCGAATCCTCTGTGCGCTCCTCCCTCGGACTTACTGCCCTTACTACTACCTCACTGATAGACAACTGTGTCTCATTGTCATCGTCCTCCTCACCCACTGAAAGCTCTTGAGACAGTTGCTGTAAGTCCCCAGCCTCATCACCCGGACCCCAGGAACTTTCCAAAGGTTGGGCATCGGTCACGACAAACTCCTCCGGTAAGAGAGGAACCATTTTTTTCCAATCAAGGCAGGGGCCCGAGAACAGTTCCTGGGAGTCTGCCTCCTCATCAGAATATGTCATTTTCACGGAGTGAGGAGGCTGGGAGGAAGGAGGGGCAGCAGCGAGAGAATTCAGAGTTGCAGCTGTGGACAGCGTAGAGGACTGTGTGGCCGATACATTGCTGGATGCATTTTCTGCCATCCACAACAGGACCTGCTCACACTGCTCCGTTTGTAATAAAGGTCTACCACGTGGACCCAAAAATTGTGATATGAAGCTGAGGACCTCAGAAACTTGCCTCTCTCCTAATCCCGCGGTAGCCGGCTGCGATTCACCTGGACCAGGAACTCGGCCTGTGCCCACACCCTCACTTGGACCTCCGCATCCTCACCCATGTCCACGTCCTCTAGCCCTACCCCTCAGCATGGTGGATTACGAATAGAGCAGACACAGAGCGGTGTGAATAATTATGGAATTATTGGCGTAAATTTCACGCTGACAGCGGTTATGTAACGCTAACTCCAGGCAGAAACAAAGAATAAGGAAGGCTGCAAACAGGCCTAGCCGTGCAATAGTGATTCACTGCAACTCCCAGCAGCCAGGCAGTAAAATGCACATGGTCACAGGTAGCCCAACTAAGCGTTTAAAAAAAAATTTTTTTTGAAAAAGAATACAGCCTATATAGCGTGTATATGACTTTCCCTCTATCAGTGGCTGTTGCCGTACACTGTGTGTGAAGTTGACGGCAGACACAGAGCGGTGTGAATAATTATGGAATTATTGGTGTACACTTTCACGCTGACAGCGGTTATGTAATGCAAACTCCAGGCAGAAACAAAGAATAAGGAAGGCTGCAAACAGGCCTAGCCATGCAATAGTGATTCACTACAACTCCAACCAGACACCCAGTAAATTTCAAATGGTCAGGGGTAGCTCAACGAAGGAGCTTTTATTTAAATTTTTTTGAAAAACAATACAGGCTATGTAGCGTGTATATGACTTTCCCCCTCTATCAGGGGCTGTGGCCGTACGCTGTGCGTGTAATTGACGGCAGACACAGAGCGGTGTAAAAAATTATGGAATTATTGGCGTCCAGTTGGAGGTTGACAGCAGTTATGTAACGCAAATTGCAGTCAGAAAAAAATTATACGCAAGGCTGCAAAAAGGCCTAGCTGGGTAATAGTGAGGCACTACAACTCCCAGCAGCCAGGCAGTAAAATGCACATGGTCACAGGTAGCCCTAAGAAGGACCGTTGGGGTTCTTGTAGACAGGATTCTAAACTACCACTGTCCCTACCTCACCAGTACTGCCCCTATACTCTGCATAATTGACTGCAGACTGAGAACGCTATAGCTGTAATAGCCTGCACAGCCCGAGATGAAAAAAAAAGATTGTGCAAAACTGCTCCCAGCAGCCACAACAGTAATGCACACGGTCAGATATGGCCCTAAGAAGGACCATTGGGGTTCTTGAAGAAGCTAACACTATGCCTGAATGAGCAACAGCACCTTCCCTAATCTCTGCCAGCCTGTGTCTGAGGTGAGCCGCAGGCAGGACCACTTTAAATACTCGGCGGTCACTTGATCTCACCAGCCACTCTCTGCAGGGGGGTGGGATAGGGATGGAACGTCACAGAAAATGGCGCTAAACATGCAGGGAAGGAAATGGAATTGACTCGAGTACCGCGTGATGCTCATCTCGAGTAACGAGCATCTCGAACACCCTAATGCTCGAACGAGTACACTCGCTCATCTCTAATGGACATAGATCTTTTTTCAGATTTACTCAATGGTCAATACTACAAATTGTGTCTTCATGCCTCCCTGTTCTCTGTTATTTCTTGAACCCCTGTGTGACATCACGGTCTTGTTATAGTGGCATAATTTATAATACCCTTAACAGAGGCTGCAGGTAGGTATGGAGAGTGGGGTGGGAATTGGTGCACTCAACTCTCAGCTCTTGTTCGAATGAACAAGTCAAACAGTCAATCTACATTTAAACCTTGGTTATTGTTTATTTTGACCAAGGGGCCATGCTCAGTCATTCTAACCCTGGTCAACAGAGAGTTTTGAAAAGTTGTGTTCTGTTCAGTGTACAGAATTTTGCATCTACATCTTTAAGGGCCCCTTTCCACTGGCGAGGAAATCGTATGTTTTGCATGCGATGCAAGAGTGAGTGAAAACGCAGGATTATGAAACCAATAAATTTCAATGGTTTCATTCTCATTTGCGATGTTTTCACTCCAGTGATGCTGCATAAAAAAAAACACAGCATGCCCTTTTTGCGATATCACCCATTGCTTTCAATAGGGCTGGCAGCAGCAGCGCCGCCCCCATTGCAAGCAATGGTAGAGGATCGCTATTCCATGCAGCGGCTGTGACAGCTGCAGCAGTGGATTCCTTGGATGTGAAACCTTCACCTTGTTGTCAATGGGGCCCCATTGGAAACATAGGGAGATGATCGCGCTCCTCTGCCACTGCTCTGACAGAGGATTCCTTCATCCCCACGGGGAATTGCCTTCATCACTGAACACCGAAGGAATCCCATCTCAGCTGTCACAGCAGTGGCAGAGGATTGCAATCTTCTACCATTGATTTCAATGGGGCAGGAGGCACTGCCGCCGGCCCCATTGAAAACAATGGGAGAAACCTTTCACCAACTAGCACTGTTTAACTGTACCAGGCATTGGTGACTTACTGATTAATTTTACATTAGCATGTGTCTGCACTGCATTGAGAAATTTAATCATGCAAGCTCTCTTGAGGCACCCCGTCTTGCATGTTGCATCTGGGTGGAGGATGAATGACGAAGTAGCCACACATGTCCATGGCTCTCTACATTCACTTCCATGAGAGTCACAGAAACTGCTGAGCACACTTGCTGCCTCTGTGACTTAGACATAACTTTAAGCTTTTGGGCTCCAATGCAAAACCTGTAACAGGGCCCCAAATATAATGCTTTATTCATAGTACTGGGCTCCATATATAGAGAGGAGAGGCCTTATGGGCCCCCTAAGGCTCCTGGGCCCGGGTGTAACCGCATCCCCTGTAGTTACGCCACTGCTGTAACTTCTGTGAAAGTGATATGCATGGCCACTTCTACATCCATTTTCCACCTGAATGCAGCAGTGATCAGCTTTCAGAAGGCCACTGGCTGCCATGGCAATGAACTGCACCCCGCAATCTCATAGCATGGTGCCGTACAGGCCCCTAAATATCGACCGGGACATTTAAACGTTGCTGTCACCATTGGCAGCATTTAGAGGGTTAACAGGTGCAAATAATGGCACTGCTTATTGGAGCTGTTGCGGGCAGGTGTTGGCTGTAAGAAGCAGCCGGCACCCGCATTGTATGGAGCGGGATTGATCCCCTCCCCCCCCCCCCTCCCCCTCCATACATACCCTGAACCTCCATGATGTAAATCTACATCCTGGAGCTTTAGGGGGTTAAGAAAATTTTATTTGCTCTAAAATGATGCTTCACTCTGTGCACCCAGATCAGAATCAGCAAGCAAGAGGCAGCATAAAACAGTAAAATTAATTATTTTAAAACAGCTGAAAGCTACATGCTGCACGGAGTTCACATTAACCCTTTCCAATCCACTGTCTGACGTCTTCCTACATTCAAATTGAAGCTTGTACAGCTCCAATTTCAGAAGACGTCCAATAGGGTATTCTTACCGTCTATTACCATACACGCCGCTGTCGGAGTCTCTGGCACACACACACTGGCTTTAGCCAGCAGATGGCACCGCTGTATAACAGCAAAAAGAGAAAGCCTTTTAGGAATCCCTGAATCCAAAATTGGATTGGAGAGGGTTAAAGAGCCTTGAAACAAATAATGCAAGAATTGCCAAGGATCACACCAGGCCATTAGACTAATAGGCAAACTAGGTTGCCGCAGGGCAACCAAAAGCCTGTGGGTTATGCCCCCCGCCGAAGAAAAAGAGAACCTTTATTATATAGATGAAATAAAGCACCTATGTTAAGATTACAAAACTTCTGCAGCTTCTATAGACTAAAGTAATGGTATAGAACTTGGGAGGTCACAAAACTGACTCCTGCCATGCTAGAATATGGAAGGATTGTATACAGACAGTAAAGTCCTGAGCTAAGATGTAGCCACTGGCCCCACCAACATGTTTTGACTAACTAGGCAACAAATGGGGCTATAAGGAAATATCACCACAATGACCCTTAAATAACAAATAGCCGGGACAAACAATCCAACCTCCAATGGGATCACATACATGATTTCAGCCAATAAGGAGGCATTATACGTGCTTGCCATTCATAATGGACAGCACAATCTACCAATTGCAAGTCATTCGCTAATGCCCAATCCAGCAGTGCCACCGGAGCATGCTCAGTGAGCACTGGGTGTGTCAGGGACCAGTATAGGACAGCGGACACGCTCAGTAAAGCAAAAGCTACACTTAGAGGAAAATTACAGCTAACAGAGATGTCTCTATTAGAGATGAGAGAGCATACTCGCTAAGGCAAACTACTCTAAAAATTCGGGTGCCAGTGGGGGAGAGCGGTGAGTTGCAGGAGTGAGCAGGGAGGAGCGGGGAGAGAGTGAGAGAGAGATCTCCCCCCCGTTCCTCCCTGCTCTCCCCCGCCGCTCCCCGCCCCGCGCCGGCAGCCCAATCTTTAGAGACGAGCGGGCAGGTACTCGCATAAGGCACTACTCGCTCGAGTAGTTTGCCTTAGCGAGTATGCGCACTCATCTCTAGTCTCTATATAAAGAGATAAAGTCTCTACCAGCCAGTCAGATACAATGATAGACACTAATGCGAGTTTCACACGGGCAAGAAAATTGCGGCAATATTGCAATTGTGCTCATGAGATGTCTGAGCGTCAGCGCTGCTGCTTGCGATTTTCTCACAGGACAGACAATAGGGTTTTCTAATGTTAATAATGCATCGCAAAAATATCGCAAGTTCGTGCAATAAAACGAAAGCTCCATAGGGAAACATGGGCAATAAAAAAGAGCAAAATGCAGAAAGATAGGAAATGCCGCGATTTGTTTCACATAACATTGTATACGTGAAAACACTGCAAATGTGAAGGAAACCTTTGAAAATTCTGTTTCACTCGCTCAGGCATCGCGTGATTTTATCGCTCGGGTGAAAATGGCCTAAGTCAGTATTCGCAAAAGTATTAGTACAGCGACCAAACCCTGGGGGAAAATATATCCGATATTCTCAGGCTATGACCGGTGTAAAAGCAGATACAACAACCAGTTATGAGAAGGAACACTCAAAGCAATAGTATGCATATATTGGTTATTTTATTTTTTTAGGGGCTTATTCACATGTCCAATATACGGTGTCCCTCTCTGCAGGGGAGGAGGCGGGTCAGGAGCAGTGCACTGAGCTCCCGCCCCCTCTCAGTCCTCTCTCCGCCTCTCGCCACTGTTTGCAATAGGAGGGATGAGGGGGGGATCTAAGTTCCGCCCCACCCCCTCCCATTTCAAATAGTGGCGAAGGGCGGAGAGAGGACTGAGAGGGGGCGGGAGCTCAGTGCACTGCTCCTAGCACGCCTCCTCTCCTGCAGAAAGGGACACTGTATATCGGTCAGGCATGAAAACCTGGCTGATATACGGACGTGTGAATGAGCCCTAAGGCTGGATTCACACGGACAAGAAAATCTCACACAAATATGAACCCTGTTCTTTTGAATGGGGTCTTAACATGTTCTATCTTGTGCGTGCTCTCACATCGCAGCCCCCATTGTTATCAACAGGGCAGCGGCAGCATCGCACCATGTGCTAGGTGCATGTGATGCCAGGTCTCCCATTGAAGTGGGAGGAACTCTGCACCCCATATCGCACTCGCCCTTGTGAAGTTAGCCTAAATAAAGCATTCAGATCTATGTCCTTCAGGGTTGTCAGAGAAGTGTTGAAAAAAGAATAACGGTACAAGAATATCCATGTAGCCTCTTCCCTCATCAATTTGAAATCTGCATTCCTATCTCGTGGCTCAAGTTTCACAAAACAGAGTCCCCAAAATTTTAAGGCCTGCATACTACCGCCATGCATGTTGATCATATGCCTAGCTACTGAGGTGTCGGCTCTCGTTCTTACAGAACTAGGATGTTTAGATATGCGTTGTCGGAATCCGGAAAAAATCTGCATGTGTTAATTGAAGTGCAGATGCCCATGCTTCCCTATGGGCAGCTTGAACTGCAGATCTTCCACGTGGGTGCTGCGTGCGGATTCCGTAAAATCAAATCCGCTCATGGACATTGGGCCTAAGGGCTTATTTAGACGACTGTATATCGGCTGGGTTTTCACGCTGAGCCGATATACGGTGTCCTTGTCTGCAGGGGTGGAGGGAGCATTGAAGAGCCAGGAGCAGGAACTGAGCTCCTGCCCCTTCCCCGCCCCTCGCCACTATTTGCAATGGGAGGGGTGTGATGGGGCAGAGCTAAGCGCCATGGGTGGTTTTTGCAAAGTGGAGATGAAAATCCCCCCAAAAAATCAGTGCGTCCTTTCGGCCAAAATAGGCTGTGTCCTCAAGGGGTTAAGATAAGTCAGAAATGTTGAAAGGAACATTAATAGACTTTACATAAATACATTGCTTAAAGAGAACCAACTAGTTACCCAGTAACACCTGTGGAGGGATTGGTGCTTCTGGCTCCTTCATCCAGTCATCATTGGCGAGCTCGATGACGGCATCAACATGTTTGACTTGATTCTTCAGCAGCTCCATAATTGGTTCTTCTTCTCCTTTGCCCAGTAATGAATTAAGACAACCAACAAATACTGATTGCGCAGAATGGTCCGGCCTACAAATCTGGCCTGGAGTTTTCCTTCTTGTGCTCCAGGCAGACATAATGGTCTCTGTTGCAGTGCTTTTTTGGTAAGAAGAAGTAAATTGATTTCTCAAATTTGTGGTACTCGGTGTGTCTAGAATGGGCTGTGTGTTTGTCTGTGCTATTTAATGTCCCTGGCTCATGCTGCCATCTCTATATATAGAACTAAGCATGTGGTTTATCAGTACTGAACTATCCAGAGCAAAGACAGCAAAAACTGTAGGACTTACAGACAATACATGGCCATCCCCTTATTATCAGTTGGTGTCACTCCTAATATAAGCCCATCCAGTGTACGATGGTGATCATCAACATAAAATGCTTAGCTATCAGTCAGTTTTTTGTAAGAAAGGTGCATTTCAACTAAATTGAACTATAGGAAGTTAGTTTGCATCGTGAATTAGTTTCTGGCAACTGGGGCTTGGTCTCAGGATCAGTGGATGTGGATTAGCTGTGCTGCATACTAGTTTGACTTTGGGCCAAATCCACAAGTGACACCTGAGAAAGCTGGTCTTCGCCATTTCAGCCCAACAGTCAGGATGTGGGCTTTGCCACAGGGTCACCAGGTCGATAGACTAGAAGAGGTCCGAACTAGCTGCGGCTATGAATCCTTACACCTGGGCTACAAGGAGACTTTTTGTAGTGTGACTTTCCAATGTAGTCTAGAGGAAGACTGTGAGATGTGCTCCTCTGAAATGGAAATGTCACTTGATAGTGAAAAATGATATGTTGTGGTAGAAAAAGTTCCTCATAACTCCAGCCTAAGGCTAGCCATAAACATTAAAGTGACTCTCCGGCCCTAGACAAACAAAAATAGTCGTACCACTTTTCTGACTACTTTGATGCACTTTATACATTAGTATGCATCAGTAATCTAAGATACCATGTTCTGTGGGCAAGGAGTGGGCCCACGGTTGAGGAGTTGGCGGGGATACAGATGTCACTTGTCACGGTGGCTGTACCATCTTCTCCGCCATAAGGGAAGAATGAGACCCTTCCAGGCCACCGCTAGGGGGAGATGTCAAGGGTAGAACATTTCAAGGGGTGATGGAGAACTTGCAGTTCGATGTCACGTGACGCCACCATTCCTTCCTGAAGCTGGTTGATGAAATGAGAGTCCACACACACAGAGTATAGTTGAAAACAAAGCCGGCTATGTTGCTTTACTGGAGAAAATGCCAACTTTAAACAGTCCAACAATAAATAGGCCCAAGCATAGAACTGGTGCAGGCAAAGTTAGTAGTGAGATAGGGAGGCAGAACACAAGATGAATATTGGGCCCACAGTCCAAGTTCTCTGTGCAGCTTCGCTCCTGGACAAATAACACACTCTTCTCCTCTCCGGACTCTCCACTTATCAACACTCACTCACTCACTCTGTATAGCAGCACTGGCTAATTAAAGCAGCATTTAATGTCTTTTAAGTATCATGATTATTGTTCACAAAATCATTGGATGGTGCAAAACTGAACGATAACTGTTCAGTGTATACACGGCCAGCAATTGAATGACATACGATAATCCGTTCAGTCATTCCCATTTTCTGGCGTAGTCCCCTAAAAGACCAACAATAGAGTGAACGAGCGAATCATGAAAAATTATAGTTTGCGCATGTAAACTGATGGCATTTTAAAGCAAACGACTCTGTCATTGTTCGCTCAATGCAACGATTTTTTGCTCGGTATAAAAGGACACTTAGACTAATGATGCATACTAATGCATAATGTGCATCCAGTAGTCAGAGACGTGGTGCGGCTATTTTGGTTTGTCCAGTACCAGAAGTTCATTTTAAGACTGCATTCACACGAACGTATATCAGCTCGGTTTTCATGCCGAGCCGATATACGTCGTCATCATCTGCAGGTGGGGGAGGATGGAAGAGCCAGGAGCAGGAACTGAGCTCCCGTCCCCTCTCTGCCTCCTCTCCGCCCCTCTGCACTATTTGCAATGGGGAGAGGCGGGACGGGGGCGGGGCTAATTCAATGGAACTTAGCCCCGCCCCGTCTCACCTTCTTTCATTGCAAATAGTGCAGAGGGGCGGAGAGGAGGCAGAGAGGGGGCGGGAGCTCAGTTCCTGCTCCTGGCTCTTTCATCCTCCCCCCCTGCAGAGGAGAGCGATGTATATCGGCTCGGCGTGAAAACTGAGCCGATATACGTTCATGTGAATGCAGCCTAAGGGGCCACTTACTAATTTTAAGTAATTAGCAGAATCATGCCATGCCCAAAACCAGAAGCCCACTCTTCCCTTCACATTAAGGGCTCCTTCACACAGGCGATGCAACTTTCGGCCACATGCGTCACGGCCACAAGGCATATGAAAATCGCATGAATGGGAGGCAGGTTGCATCTCCTGTTTAAATGCCCATTCAGACGGGCTGGGTGCAGCATATATACATTGCAACCCCGAATACCGTCGGGTGGGGACAAGAGTTTAGCTCTGCCAAACTCCCCCCCCCCCCTCTCCGCTCTTAGCCGGCTGCCTGCAATGGGAGGTACTGGAAGCTAGTATGTTAAACTCCCACCCTCTCTCTGCCCCTTGCTAGTGTGCTAATATCCCCCCGTGTCCCCTCCCTTTACCAGCAGCCGGCAAGGGGCGGAGAGAGGGAGGGAAGGGAGTTTAGCAGTTAAACTCCCCCCTACCTCCTATAGGAGTCTATGGGAACAGCCAATGTATTCCTGCAAAAGGATAGGTCCAGACCTATCTTTTCTGACCGGCGCAAAATCGGCCAGTCGGAATGCGCACTGTGTGGGCTATCTTTTCTGGCTGGCCAATTTTATGCTCCCGAAAATCATTCATCTGAACAAATGCATTGAAATCCAAAGCATTAGATGGTAGCGATCTGTGGCCATGAGAAAATGCCCGTGTGAATAAAGCCTTAGGCCTTGTTCATATGAGTGTGATTTTAGAGCAGAATAGGCTGGTGAAAAGATTGTGTCTCATAGAAGCAATGGTTTCCTATAGAAATGTTCAGACAAAGGAATTTTCAGACGAAGGAAGGCTCTATAGGAAAACATGGGCTACAAAATATAGCAAGTCACAGCAATATTCAGCATGCTGCAATTTGTTTTCTCACAATGTAGCAACCTACAAAACATCGCTGATGTGAAGGAACCCATTGGAAAGCATGGTCTTTACATACATGCGATTTGTAGAACTGCCGCATCACGAGAAAATCATGCGATTTTGTCGCCCGTGTGAAAGCGGCCTAAAATTGTGAAGACTTTGACCATCCCACCACCTACAGTAAATAATATCATCAAAAGATTCAGAGAATCTGAGAAATTCATGTACACAAGGGACAAGGCCCGACAATCATATTGGATGCTTGAGATCTATGGGCCCTCAGCTGGTGCTGCATTAAAAACAGGCATGATTCTGTAATGAAAATCACTGCATGGGCCCAGGATTACTTCCAGAAATCAGTGTCTGTGAACACAGCTTGCCGTGCAATCCACAAATGCAAGTTAAAGCTGCATCTTGCAAAGAAGAAGTCATATCTCCACAATCCAGAAATACCAGCTTCTTCTCTGGGCCAAAGCTCATTTAGAATGGAGTGAGGCAAAATGGAAAACTGTTCTGTGGTCAGATGGATCAAAATTTGAAATTCGTTTTGGAAACTACGGATGCCGTGTCCTGTGACTCAAGAGGAGCATCCAGCTTGTTATCAGCACACAGCTCAAAAGTCTGAATCTCTGATGATATGGGGCTGCATTAGTGCCTATGGCATGGATAGCTTTCACATCTTGAAAGGCATCAATGCTGAGCAGTATATAGAGGTTATAGAGGAATACAGTATATTACCCTTTCAAGGAAGGCCCTGCATATTCCAGGAATACAATGTAAACCACATACTGCATCCATCACAACAGTATGGCTTCACAGAAACCAACTTTTGTGGAATCAGGGTTGTAACAGTTGTGCCCATAACTGGACATAACTTTTAATGAGCTTTAGATGCACTACTGTTCTTCCAGAGTTTATGCAAAAGTTGTCCATGCACCACATCTGTCACCAGCTTTGGTCACTCAAACTTCTTCCATTAGAATGATGTCATATCAGTTTTAATGCATTCACAAGTATGTGTGTTCCTGGATTTCTCTTATTTCTAGCTTTGCACACATTCTACTACTGAAGTGCAAGCGATTACATTTTTTCATTATCTGTGTGGGTCGGTTGTGATGTCATCCTGCTATTGTCTACTAATAATTCATTGTAGCTATCATTCGGTGATGACAACACTTGGCTTCAGTAAACTGATCCTTATTTTCCCAAGCACCTGGCTCTTTGTACTCTTGCTGTTACCTATTCCCTACTCCTCCCTCATTAGTATGGCTGACAGGGAAGGCGGCGAGGTTCCTCCTATCTCTTGCCCAATTACAGAGAGAAGGACACTGAACAATGAAGACACATCTGTACCCATACATCACTGTGTCAGGCCTTCCTGTGCCCATGGCAGGAGGGAGGTAAGGTACAGCACCACGTAATCATAGTAATCCTGCATTGCTTACCACCTATCAATCAAAGGTCCTTCTACTGCACCACCACCCTTCCCTGACCATCTTCTGCTCACCCTGAATGAACTTGTCGCTGTAATCTTCTGACACTGAGTGGGTTAATAAAATAAACCATTCCTCAGCATAATATATAGAGAGGCATGTATAGTCCTATAGTAACCACTGCTTGATAACCATGGCTGGTAGTTGTACTTGCTGCAACTGCATTACATTTACTTGATTTGTATGCATATGTTTAGGGTGTCATTAAGAGCAAAGTATAGGTATGCCTTTCTTTGTACAACCAATTGAATTCCGTGTCCAATAACATGTTAGGTACAGGTGTGGGGTACACACTTCTTCTTTTTCACTGTGTGGTAGAAGCCCAAGCGTAAGCAACCCGTGCAACTCTATAGGGAGAAGTGGCTGGTAAAAGAGAGTTAGTTTTGGGTGGCCAGATAGTTAAATAAATAGATAATAAATAGTTTGACTTAGAAGTGATGAAATGTTTAGCCTTGACTGCATCATATCTACATTGAAGAATCCGGTGTCCCAGATGGTCTGGGGGTGATTTTATTACACAGAGGTGGGTCAACTTGAATTTCTCAATAGTACTGTCAATGCCCAGGAATATACAGGCATTCTTAGCTACTATTCAAGAGCAATATGGAAATGTATCAAAATGCCTATTCTAGGATGATTCGGCTTCGTGCCACAGAGCCAAATAGGTAAGTATGATCAAAATACAGCACTGATATGTGTGATAGGTATAATTGGGGGGATAACACTTTGTTTAGGCGCACCGGCCCTTTAAGAATATGGATGGATAGGCGCACACCCTCCAGGCCACTGTCACAGCTAGTGAGGACACTGGAGCCCAGTGTCTGCAGGGATAAGGAGCATAGTATGTGGCCTGCCCATTGAGAAGGGTAAGGGCTTATGCCCACTGCCATATGCGTAAAATGCCACTGGTCTCACGTGGTGTTTTACACATTATAGCCCATACGCTCTACCAGCAGAGAACCGGCAGATACTGTATATGGGTGGAGTATGACATTGCGCAAGTCCACAAATCAAACATCACGGACATGCGCGGTGTAATTATTTTTTTTTTTAATTCCCTGCTCTATTCAGAGAGGGGATGCGTATGCAAACACCCGTATGCAATGTAGTGGGTATGAACAGCGTTTCCATATGCAGCCCATAGAAGGCCTGCTAATTATATGTAGAGAAGCAGAGCATGCTGTGATTTATTTCTCGTGTATCGATACGCAGTCTCCACACGCCGGTGTGCTTGGAACAATTAAAGTCCATTGACTTTCATTGCCTCCATTCACAGCGTATCATGTGTGTGTGCAAAGGACACGGTGAAAGCGCGGTCGTGGACATGAGCCTAAGGCCTCATGTCGCCAGCGAAAATCAGGTCCGCCGCGGATTCTTCAAGTGGAATCCGTAGCAGATCCCTCCTGCCCCGTGGACATGAGGCCTAAAAATCAGAATAAACTCACCTGCTCCGGACGATGCGGATCTTCCTTCCTTCGCAGCCGGATCTTCTTTCTTCGGCCCAGCAGATGCGCGGGGCACGCCCGATGCGCGGGCACATTCGCCGGGCCGCAGAAAGAAGATCCGGCCGCGAAGAAGGGAAGAACCACATCGTCTGGAGCAGGTGAGTTTAATTCTGGTACGGGTCTCCCGCGGATCCGGACGGCTTCCATAGGCTTCAATAGAAGCCTGCGGGAGCCGTCCCCGCGGGAGACCCGCACGAAAATGGAGCAAGTCCATTTTTTTTCCCGCACGCGGATCCGCGTCTGATGGGAAAAATGACATCCGCAGGTATTTAACTACCTGCGGGTGTCCAATGCATCCCCATGGGGCGCGGATCCGCGTGCGGGAGAAACGCTGCGGATTTTAAGCCCGTGGACATGAGGCCTAAGTCAGTGGCTGCGGCTGCACACCATAACATATTGACCTGCTCTGATCAGCTAATAATAAGAGGTCATCAATTCACCTCTGCTTGCACCAAATTTTCACCCTCCCATCAGCACGGTGCAACAGAAATCTGGATTCATCTGACTAGGTGAAGTTTTTCCACTGCTCAGTGATCCAATTTTTGCCCTCTTTTGCCCACTGGTGTCACACCTTTCTGTTTCTCTTAGACAGCAATGGTACTTAAACCAATCGACTGTCATTATAGCCATTCTGTGCTAAGGAACAAGTGTAACAGACATGTTAGTATGAGCACCAGCATTGTGTTTAGCTGTAATTTGCATGAATGCACACTGTCTCTTTACAAGAATGATTCTTGACATCCTCCTCTGACCCCTTTCGAGTTGTTTGTGTCCACAGGATCCCCTTTCGCTGTCTGTTTTTCCTCGATTACACCATTCTTGGCATACCATTGAAACAATTGCGTGAAAAAACTCCAAAAGGTTCTCAGCTGTTGAAATTCTAGCCTTGGCTAGTCTAACATCAATGACTCAATCTCGTTGGAAGTTGCTCAAGTCACTCAGTTTTCCCCATTATTATGTGGAATCACACAAACTGATCCATGGAAAACTTGGACAAATGTTATGCTGTAAAGTGGGCTCACCTGTCTAATTTCCATACAAAGAATTACTAACTATGAAAGGGCTGGTGTGTCTAATCAAGTGGCCATTCCATGTATAATGACAAGACATCATTTACTGTATTAATTACTCCTTCATAATAAGTGAGAAGATGAAAATGTTATCTTCAGCTTATCTGCAGCTGATACTTTTAACGCTTGCTCCCAGTTCATTGCTTCCTCAGCAGGAAGTCCTCAAAGTTTTTGTGTGAAAGTTGAGCTACTGTATGAATGAAGCTGTCACTTAAGTAGCCTTATGATATAATTGGAAATGTGTATAATTAGCCTTTCCCATCCTTTATCCCACTTCTGTATCTATTGCTCGCAGTGTCCCTTTAACTTTAGAAGCTAGCACTGTGTGATCTTCAAGACTAGAAGGAATCAATACTGTATATAGCAGCATTATGGAACAGATCGGCCATCCCAGCTAATTCATAAGCTGAACGGTGATAATGGGAGCTAAAGGTATTCTCTATATTTCTGAAGGGTTCATTGCCTGATTTACGTAAACCAATTGTCAACTATGCCGAGAACATTTATTACAAACCGTGGTAAGATATATTTCCCAGCTGTACCGTGCGGGCACATGGGTGGGAATACAAGAACATTTACTATGCAGTCGATGAAAACTATTTCTTCTTTCCTTTCTTCTTTCCTTTCTTCTTCCCTTTGTCTTTCCCTGTGTCTTCCTCGGCACCAGGCATTGCTTTGCTCCTCTTCTTTCCGAGCGGTGTCTTAGAATACCAAGTCTGTTACAGAGGAAGATAAGAAAGTCCAGTTATTCTAAATCTGATTAAGGATACGTTCACACGGGGCGGAAACGCTGCCGAATTGCTGCTTTAAACTTCCTTCGCATTTTCGCATAAAGACCTGCGACAAAATCCACACTGCAAGCGCAGGCTTTCACCACTTGTCCGCATCTGATTTCTGTAGGTACATCCCGGCACAGACCCCTTGGCAGCCTCTGGTGAGTATCCAACTGCTGCTCAGGTGACTACTTTTGCATCACCTGACCAGCAGTGCCGCACTCACCAGAGACTGCCAGGGTAGGGGGCAGCACTAATGGATTCCGTGGTGAGGAATATAGCTACTAAAGTTCCTGGTCAATGTCTGCATTTTTTGCCATGGGTTTTTATGCAGAAATGCTGTGGAATTTGGCACAGTATTTTTTTGCAGCAGTCATTCTGCAGCGCTTCCTGCTGTGTGAACATACCCTTCAGGCATTGGGTAATTATAACCATTTGGCTATTAGTGACATGTGATATATTTTACATTATTTCTTGGCCTTATATAAGTATTAAGGAAGCAAAATGGCTGATATGGCAGTGGAACCGAAGGCTCTGTGATGACATAACCAAGTTAAAGGGAATAAATACATAATCAGAAAATGACATACAGTAAAACCTTTGCAAAAGACCACCCCTTTGTGAAGACCACCCTCCATCTTGGCCAGCTTTTGCCACAAAGGATTTTCAATTCTCCAATCTTTTATACATATTGAGCTCTTTTTTGAAAGGGCCACCCCCTTAGAAGTCCATTTTCACAGCACTCATGGGTGGTCATCTCGGGCATGGAAACTCTAGTATCCTGTTGGGCCACCTTTAGCTTGGATGCAAGATGTGATACGGTTGGGAGTAGAGGCTCCAGTATCCTGTTGTACCGACTCTAGCTTGGATACAAGATGTGATACAGGGAAGGGGGGGGGGGGGGGATGGAGGCTCTACTACTCTATTGGGCCACCTCTATCTTGGATGCAAGCTTTGATATGGGGGGTGGGGTGGTAGCATGGAGGCTCTAGTACCCTGTTGGGCCTCCTCCAGCTTGGATGTAAGATGCGATATGGGCGGGCATGGGAGCATACAGATTCCGTATGGCATCAGCCTGCGCTTGTTGTAACTGAGCCAATAGATTATGCAAACTCATAGGGTGTTGGAGTTGGTGCCCAGATGGTCCAATACATATTCTATTGGTCATAAATCTGGTGACCAGGTAGGCTACAAAAGTGAGACAATGTTGTGGAGGCATTCTTGTGACACCTTTGCTGTGTGTGACCTTCAAGGGGGCAAGTGTGCTGCTCCACAGGATTGAGGTGCTAACTCCTAGGTCTCCAGCCACAAACACGGCCATTGTCAATCCCAAACTAAATTTAGATTAATCGCTGAAGACAACTTGGTTCCACTCCATAGCAGTCCAGTTTCATTGTTCCTGACACCACTGCAAATGGAGGCGACAGTGGGTGGTGTCTAAAGCAGTACATGCAATTGGTGTTCTGAGCCCAAATGTCCTTCAGCTAAGCATCTGGAAATGTTTCCAACAGACATAGTAGCCTGTAACAATGGTGTCTCTTGGATGGCAACCGATGAAACAGTTGGAGATGTTCGTGCTTGTCAGACGATCAGATGACCCTCTCTACTGGAAGTCTGTCAAGGGCATCCTGAGCCCGGTTGCCTTGTGTGCATGCCCTTATGCACCCACTGGTCCAAACACCTCCTAACAGTCTGGTCAGAATGGCCCAGGTGGCGGGCAATTCGTTGATATGACCATCCAGCTTCTCATATTCCAATAATGCGCCCCTCTCAAACTCTGTTAACTGGGTGAAATCTCTTTGATCTATAGGCCAAGGGTGGCACCACTTTTAGGGCCAGAGATGGCAAGAGCATTCATCTAACCACACCACAACTCTAATCATTTGCATATTTGCCTAACATGGGAGCCAGAGGTTCCGATAAAAGAGGAACCTACTCTAAAGTCATTAGCAAAGCAGAAAGCACTGGTAGATTGGTAGACAGATAAAGGAGGAGATGCAGGGCGGTGCAGCACTGTGGAAAGCTTTGTGGATAAGAGTGATAAGTATAAATTGTATTCTGTAGGAGACAAGCAACCAGTACAAAGACTGGTAGAGTAAGGAGGCATCAGTGTATCGGCTGGGCAAAAATATAAGCTTGAGTGTTGCATTTAAAAAAGATTGCACAGGGGGGAGATTAGTAAAGGGAAGACTGATCAGTAGCAAGTTGCTGTATTGAAGTCAATAGTGGATAAGGAACACAGTGAGAGTTTTTGATGTTTCAACAGTAAGAAAATAATGGATTCCAGAGATATTTTTGAGGTGCAGGTGACATGAGTGAGCCAGGGGTTGAATATAGGGAATGAAGGAAAGATCAGAGTCAAATATGTCCCCAAGACAGAGGGAGTGCTGCTCAGGAGTTATGATAGCATGACACAATATAATGGAGACTAGTAATTATTAGGAAATTATATAGTACCAGTGTTTCTGGTGGCGCCACACAGCTCTGCTACATGCATGTCACACACACAGCTCTGCTACATTGCTTCAGCATATGACTTGCACGTGATTTATGAACTTCAGTAGCTCGTTAAGGAGACATGTTCGCCCGTAGCTTTGACAGCGATGGTTTGTTTTAACACTGGGCAACGATTGACGATTAGATGAAGGCTGGACTGGTGTTGGCGGCATTAGCGCTAGAGATGACATGATATCACGTTCAGGAGATGTGAAGATAGCGGTGAAGGACTATAGTTCAATGTTGTTGGTCAATATGCACTGCCAGCTATGTATGTGGACATTTGTGAGGTGTCATTTATTGGAGTCTCCCCACAGGTCTCCAGCTGTGTCACAACATACAAACCGCCAATTAAGTACTGCTGTATCCATAGCAACTGAGGCCATGGGTGTTTGTGGAGAATGTAGTCCACCCATAATCCCTCATTCAGCTCAGAGACCATGTGACTGATAACATGACTGTGACATCATCACAGGTCCTGTCAACACATGAGCTATGCATGTGTAAATTTTGCGAGGTGTCATTTATTGGAGTCTCCACACAGGTGTACAGCAATTAATAACCACCTACAAACTTCTAGACTGAGTACTGTTGTATCCATAGCAACTGAGGCCACAGGGGTTTCTGGGGGATGTAGTCTGTCCATAATTCCTCATTCACTGCAGAAGGAGGATAAGGAACCTCTGACGATATCATAGTCATTTGACCAGGGGGCAGAGCTAAGAGTTGGTAACTGACATCACAGGTGCTGCCAGGCTCTGCATGTAACTCACACGTCACACACACACAAATTTGACGGACAAGTAGTTGTTAGAAGTTTGATGTCAGGATTAGGTGGGTTAGTAAAGGTGGAAAGACAGTTTCCGTTTTAGAGACAGATGGCTTGGTATTAGTAACAGCTGATAGACAATCACTGGCATTTTGTAGTAGTGCATGTGTGATGTCTAAGGAGAATTGTATAATTGGGCATCGTCACAATTGGATGACATTTCCGGTTTTCTGCAGCTTATCTGCCAGCTTTGCTGTGTAGACTGGGGTAGGATCAGGAGTCATCATTAGAGGACAGGGGATTTAATGACGTGACAGCTCTGTTGTACTACTAGATAAGGCACCATAGCAACACTATAGACCTTTCTGCATTCAGCTTTCATGATGCTCTTTGGTATGTCGGGAACTGAACTCTACTCCATCACTTCCTAGGTACTGTATGCATTTCAGCTGCTATAAAGAACACAAATGCTGCAGTACTGCCATATGACAACGCAGGAGGCATTCTGTGTTCCTCTAGCATGGTCGCTACAGGGAAGTTTTTTCTTTAATAAAAAATAAATAACTTCAACAATTAAAATAGAATAAACACATTTTTATTCTATAAAAAATGAGAAAAGAAAAAAAGGCCCTTCGCTACGCTTCAAGGAAGGTCACTTAGACATAAGGTACCAACAAATGAAGCGCAGCGAAGGGCCTTTTTTTCCTTTTCTCATTTTTTTGTCTACTCGTCCCATATGGGGTATTGGGTTAACCCTTGCTGCTAGCTCTCCAGTTTTCTGGATTTTGGGAGGATCCTCTGTTTGAAATAAACCTTGCTGAGCGAACTTGGACTCCGGGGTGCAGGTGCGCTCTATTGGGAGCGCGTCTTGCACCAGGTGAGTTAATGTCCCATTAGTTATCCATATCCTCATCTTCCTTAAAGTCAGGCGCTCTCCTTGATTGTTGTTCTTTTTTAGTTTTATTCTATAGACTTCTAATTTGTTGCGGCACTGCCATGTGAATTTTCCCTTCTCTCAAGAGTAACTGCTGTTCTGAATCCCATTTTGGGGTTTGCCTTCACAACACAGAGGTGAAGGCAGAAGACTGACCATGTCCTCGGCTCGTCATGGTTGGTATTATGCTGACAACACACTGACCTTGAAGGCCTCCTCCTCTTCTTTGTACACCGGCTCTTGTCTGGACAATGAACCCAGAAATTCTGCTGCTGCCAGCGGTTTCTCAGAAAGCTGCCTTATTCTTCTTTCATTGAGCACCGTGTCCGCTGCTTGTACCATGTGACCGGGGGTAAATCCGTCTGTGATCTTAGCCAAAGCGCTGTAATTCAGAGATGTTGAGTTGTCTATACGAATGGAGATCAGCTGCTTCCAAAGAACTGGAGAGAAAAGATATAAGACACGGATACATAATATCCAGTATTCTCGGGGACTAACGGGGAAAAGGCTTCATTTTGGAAAGTGCAATGTATGAACACTGTATGATTTGTACTGGATTGCTAGAGGTGATGCTTATTAGCTTAATACACCATCTATTACATTAGATTGCATATCTGTAGCCTAGATTTTGCAGAAGACAGAAATACCACCCGGCATGACCTATTCAGGTGGTGTTTCAGTAGAGTTGGAAAGAATTCTTCGGCTCATCAGGCCTTATACAGTATATGTTCAATATATTTTTTATTGTGCATGGGTAATAGTTTGGCAACTTCTTTATATCAATCAAATCAGAGAAAGTCCAGTCCAGTGCTCATTTGAAATTCCTTTATTGGCAACATGGTTTAGAGCCCATACAATAACAGCCTACACATTTCTTACGTTCCATACTCTTTAAAGGGATATTCCGGTTACATAAATTTGCTGTCAAATGACTGATAATCAAAAGTTATTAACCCCTTTACCCTTAGTGACCACCCCATAGACTTTTTAGGTTGCTGCTTTAGTGGGCTTTAATCCCCAGGGCCGTAAAAACACGCTCACTCTGGGGATTAAAGCCACGTGGGCTGAGGACATGGCAGCTCCATACTGTCTCAACACAGGGAAAATCCCACGGCACTCACATTAGATGCAAATAATCAGCAGAGGTATCAAGGCATGCCAAGCCACAGTAGGGACCATGGACCTCCAGTCCCTTCAACTGTCAAGAGCTCGCAGTAAGTGGCAGCATCAATGGTGTATTCAATAAAAATCTGCTTTTATTGCTCCATGCTCATAAAAAGATACGGGCAACGTTTCGACTATTGTGGTCTTTTTCAAGGCTTGACAAAAACTACAATAGTCGAAACGCTGCCTGTATCTTTTTATGAGCATGGAGCAATGAAAGCTGATTTTTATTGAATACACCATTGATGCTGCCACTTTCTGCGAGCTCTGTACTGTTGGCTGCCGGGGTTAGCCAACAACCTGGAACTGTCATCTGACCCCCGGTCACGCGATCCAATGGATAACGCCGATCGCATAGAAGTAAATAGAAAGTAAAAAAAAGTTAAAGTTTCAGTTTCCCTCATGGATCGGATCCATAAGGGGAGCTGAGAGTACTCACCCCCCGTCCTTTGTGCTGTCCCGTGGCAATCTGGTCCAGAAAGGACCTGACCCCGCCTTCTGCGCATGCGTGCCAGATGTATTACGGAGTTATTCTATGTTAATGTGACACACGTCAGATTTCCAAAATTTGGCTTGGTCATTAAGGCGCAAATAGGCTTGGTCACTAAGGCCAGCTGTCCACAGGCAATGCAGTATCCCGCGACGAAGCTCCTCCATGGGAGTCGCCACCCGGGAGTAGGAGCCGCCAGCGAATCAGCCTATCTATTAGATAGGGCTGACCAGCGGAGAATCAGGGCAGCATGCTGCGAATTGCCCGCCGCAAGTGGAGAATCGCAATTATTCTCCGCTCGTGGACAGGTGCCAGCGCTTACCATAGCAATGCTTTGGGAAGTGTCGGCCGGCGTGATAAACTGCCGTGGACAGGGGGGCCTAAGGGGTTAAGGACTAGAAACTTTTTTGGGATTTTACCCATGCGGTTGTTTTGCTGCCCTATTTTTTTCCTTCAGCTACCAAAATTATTTTTGCTGCATTTTTTTTCTGGGACATTTAGGGCTAATTTTTAACATCTTATTTTTACAGTCGCTCCCCCCCCCCCCCCCCCGCGGTTTTTAGTTTCATTGGGGGTAAAAAGCTAAAAAAACCAGATTTTTTCAAATTTATAGTTTTTTTTAAAATAATATATTTATGCTAAAATAAAGTATGGGAACGGGTTCCTCGTTTAGTTTTGGATGTTTTGATATATAATATGTATTGTTTTGGATTACAGGGCACATACAGCAACGGTTTTGGTTGGCGTTAGCTTTAGGTCATTTACTTTTTTATGTATATATTTTTGTTTTATTCTGTAATTTCTTTACTTATTTTTGTAACTATGTTTTTTTTTACCATATATGACCCCTCCATGATGTCATATAAGTCCTCTGACATTCACACAGTCTTTTTTTTTTAACATCACACGTTTCCACAGTAGCTGGGGCATCCATAGGAGCCTCAGTTATAGGAGAAAACATCCCCCTGCAGTGATAATAGTCACTAGCACAGCTGATCTCGATCTGCAGCTCTCCTGTAAAAGGGGGCATCCGGTGGTCATATGATCACCGGGTCGCATAATGGAAGAAACACTTGCACACTTTCACTCTTTAGTACATAGCACTCATTGAGTGCTATGTACCTGGGAAAGGAGAAGACAGAAGCGGTTAAAAAACATTTTCAGCTTCTCCTCTGGTTCCTTAGCTGTGTCTGACAGCCGAGAACCTGATCCATTTCTGCTTTATTGCAGGAGCAGAGGCTTTAATCCTGTGCCATTTTTCTACTAGTAAAGCCCAGGACCAAGTGGCGTAAATTTACTGCGCTTCATCCTTAAGGGGTTAAAGTCTGCAATGTGGTTCTGCTTTGGATTTTGTGTCTATAGCTCTATAAACCATCTGGCACTTCAGAAGTGTTTATTCCCAGGTTGCCCCTGGACACGACCAGTAGGCATTCCAGCGCTACCGGTCAGGATTGATCAGTAGGAACGACCAGGGGCGGCATTTTTTCTCTTGTGACCGGAGACCAATAACTGGGCAACCCTTAGCGGAACACACAAGCAGAGAATTGTGAGATATGTAGTTCCGAGCAGCATGTCAGCATGGATGCGGCGGCCATCTTGGAAAATAGTGATATGGGGAAACCTCAGACACGGAGGGCTGAATAAGAAGGTAATGGCAGCTCAATTCATACCCATGAAGAGCTGTGCATAAAGATGGCGCAAACACCGGTCATATTTGGAAGTTTTAAGAATTTACTTCACAACTGGAATACCCCTTTAAGTTCTTGGAAGGTGCTTTTTCTCATTGTGGAGACCCCCAGCTGGTGTAGGGAGTCTTAGGGCCCTTTTACAAGAAATGATAATCGTTCAGTTTCTTAGTGGATCGTGGAAAACTGAATGATTGATCAGAGTAAACGCTGTCAGGGACGGAACGATTGATGATAATTTGTTTGCTGATCATTCGTTGTCCAGTTTAGGCAGGCATACAAAATCCAACAACGTTGACCCGTGTAAACAGGCAGTCATCCATCTATGAACGACTGCCTGTTTACTGCGAATGGAGGCAGGCGGCCAGAAGAGCTCTCCAGCGCGCTCCACCTCCATTCACTGAACGATTATTGCTCCTGCGTGAAAGCACAGGACTGATATAATTGTTGGGACGAATGACGGGTGCTTTAAGGGATTCTGCCACTAGGTTCATGAAGATTGACTGGGAGCGGAACTCCATGTCACGGAGGCAGGCTGTGTCCATTTCTCCCTGCCTGCATCATGCAGACTGACAGTTCTCTCCCCTTTAGTGTGTAAGGAGAGAGCTGCCACTCTGCATGCTGCTGGCAAGGGGAGGTTGGCGTGGCTCGCATTCATGACTCTGAGTCAAGCTTCATGAACCTGGTGACAGAATTCCTTTAATCGCCCGACAATCGTCGCGTGTAAAAGGCCTCTTAGAGGCAATGCTCCTAAGGAAATGGTACATAAATTAGCTGTCCTCCAGAAGGAAAAAAAACTGTCTATTTAAAGCCAACTACCCTATAAGTCAATATCGGACCCCTTGAAGCATGACTAGGGATCTTAGTCTTTCAAAAGCAAGAGACACCAAGTGCTGTTTCAGGATACTTACCCCCCCCCCCCCATCATGAAAGCTACATCAATGGCTTCTCATCCAGCCTACCAGCACCCTGCTCTGTAGGAGGAACTGCTGTCTTCACATCGGTCTCTCTTCCTTTTGGTGGAGGCTTTGGTATGGCTAAAATCCCAAGGCTATTTAATGGGGTGGATATTGACAGAGTTTCTAATTATAGGGGGCTTTAGGAAGCCAGTTTGTTTTTTTTTCTTCTGGAGGAGAGATAATTTGCATATTTCAATCATAGTCTGACTATGACTAATGATATGTGATTCTCAAAAAACCTAAGCTGTTATTAGATGGATTTTAAACTGTGTTGCCAGTAAAGGATACCACTTATGGAATTTCTGTTGAGCATTGGACTTTCTTTATTTTTTTGCAGTATGGTGTATTATTCCTTTGTACGGTAGATAATATGCTGGGGTCAGCGTTCGTGTCTGTACAACTAGCAACATAGTATGTTAGGGTGAATGAAGACAATATCCATCTAGTTCAGCTTTGTTCAACCTCTAGTTGATCCATAGGAAGGCAAAACCCCAAGAGGCAGAAGCCAATTAGCCCATTTGGGGGAAAATTCCTTCCCAACTCCGTAATGGCAGCCAGAATAATCCCTAGATCAACGTTTGATAGTTCCTACGTAAATATAAGACCTGGAACTACAAACTCACTGGTCACCTTATGTCTATATCCTGTAATATTCTTCCGTTCGAGAAAGACGTCTAGTCCCCTCTTAAACTCCTCAATGGATTTTCCCATCACCACGTCCTCAGGCAGGGAGTTCCACAGTCTCACTGCTCTTACAGTAAAGAACCCCCTTTGTGTTGGTGATGAAACTTGCTTTGTTCTAGACCTATTATTAGGGCAGTAGAGGTTCTTCAGCTATGAGATATTTGGGCAAATAGGGCAAATAGGGAGTGGAAACTGACCTGCGATTTGCTAAATACACACTGCCTGCCAGTCATTGCATGGGAGCTCTAAAGTTTACTTAAATGGAAAAGACTCAATTTAGGACTCCTGCACACAGGCGGATTTGCATTGCAAAATCTGAAGCGGGATTCCACCTCCGGATTTTGCAGCAAATCCAGCCCATAGCATGCTATGACAATACGTGATTTCCTGCCCACAAGCGGTAATGGATTGCGATTTTCCGCTTGCAGGGGAGAAATGGCAGCATGCTGCGACTTTATGCAGGCTACACATAGCCAGCTTCCATTGAATTCAATGGAAGCCGTCCGTCCTGCGGCCATTCTGCAATCATCACTGCAGAATGGTTGCGGGAGCTCCGTCATCACCATAGTGACAGCACAGCGTCCTCTGCACTGCGCATGTGCGCTGGCACGTCGGCCAGCACAACAGCAGCAGAGGAGAAGACAGTGGAGAGGTATGCTGGGGTCACTGGCAGGGAATCCCGCATACGGGGTCTTACCCGCCCATAGGTGTAAATCCACATCCCAATTCACTTAGTGGAGGATGGAGGTTGTTGGATATGATAGAAAGCTCTGGGGTCCTGACCATTTGCCCATATGAGGCTCAGTGTGCAGATATGGAGTACTCTCTTACCCAGGCGGGCTGCATAATCTGGCCGTGGCACCAGAACAATCTTCTTGTACACTTTGCATAGAGGTTTGACTTCTGCATCAAACGGTCGCTGACTGGTTCCTACGACAAGGATTCGATCTTCTGGTTTAATGGATTTTAAGAGTTTTGGGAGATCCTTTTTCAAACGCTTGGGATCTAACTGTTAACAACAAAGATGATTGAGAGCAAAACATAAAAAATGTAACCATAAAGGGTGAATTCTATATAATAACACATTATATGTATGTGATAAGTGATAATACTGTGTCTTTTAGCTGCAATGTTTATCCCTGGAGGCCCTAGAATAACTTCTTATCATGTAATCCTATGAAGTCATATAGACTAGAATGGAGGCTGCAGGTACGGTATAGTTTAAATAATGGACACCAGGGGGCAGTAAATCAATGAAGCATAACCAGTATAGTGGAAATCTACTGGATAAATGTTACATTGTTCCCTGTGTAATGTTGATGGTAACAGTGTGCTAATTTATATAACTAATATTAATAAAGAATACAAGCTAGGGCCAATCCACACTGGCACCTTCATGCAGTTTCACGTATGCGATAAATGTGCATGAAGAATACCTGTAGAAACACATGCATTTTAAGCATACATTTATGCTATTAAGATCATGTGCGCCGTGTACATTTTGATCCGTTTTAATTAATTTTCTATATCAAAATGTGTAAGCTTTTCACTGTAAACTTGTTTTTTTTCTTAATAAAGTTTTGTGGTTTAACCCTTTTTTTCCCCTTGATCACAAAAACCATATTTGCTAACCGTCTGCTCACATACAGCCATATGTTTTCATCCACTCTCCATTGTTTGCAATGTTAAACAAACGGATACATTTCCATACAATTCTTCTTGTGTTCCAAAAAAACGCAGTAGGCTCCGCTTTTCAACCCCACAAGAAAACCCACGCAGAAATATATGCCAGGCTAAATTAGTTAAATGTATGAATAGTTTGGTTACGTTTAACCCATTATAGCCTATGGATCCATGAAACACTAAGTTTCAATCCATGTTTGGGACTAAAAACGTGTGCATTTCAGGGATGACCATATGCTGGTGTGAACGGGCCCTAACGGGAACTTGGTATATACTCGAGTATTAGCCGAATCAATAAGTTTTACCACAAAAAAGTGGTAAAACATATTGACTCGAGTATAAGCCGAGCTAGACTAGAGTATATACTAGGTAAAAAAAAAACCCTCCACACTCACCTCCCAAACGGCGTCTGTGTCCCCAGCGGCAGTGTGGAAAGCTGCTTCAATTTCTGTGTTCATCCCCTGCCGTAAGCCTTGTGATTCGATCGAGTGCCGGTTGTGATTGGCCAGCACTCGATCCAATCACAGCGCTTACTTATACAGTGCTGACGGCAGGGGATTTGAAATCCAAGCAGGGAGATGACAGTGGGGAGAATTCATGCAGCTTGCCGCACCGCCGCCGGGAACACAGAAATTGAAGCAGCTTTCCGCGCCGCCGCTGGCTGGGAGGTGAGTATGGAGGGTTTTTTTTAACCCCTCCCTGATTGGAGTATAAGCTGAGGCGGGCTTTTTTAGCACAAGCAAATGTGCTGAAAAACCCATCTTATACTCGAGTATATACAGTAAGTACTAAAATAAATAGCCTCATGTGGCGCAGAGTGTTAAGGCAGCAGA
This sequence comes from Eleutherodactylus coqui, assembly GCF_035609145.1. Lineage (NCBI taxonomy): Eukaryota > Metazoa > Chordata > Amphibia > Anura > Eleutherodactylidae > Eleutherodactylus > Eleutherodactylus coqui. Next base: position 30,452,621 of record NC_089844.1, on the reverse strand, counting down.
AATGCAGTCTTAAGCTCTCGCTCATGACCTGAAGGTTGCGAGTTCAATCTCCGCGTGGTTCAGGTAGCTGGCTCATGGTTGACTCAGCCTTAAATCCTTCTGAGGTCAGTAAAATAAGCACCCAGCTTGCTGGGAGGTAAAGATGACTGGAGAAGGCAATGGCAAACCACCCTGCAAAAAGAGTCTGCCAAGAAAACAGCACGATGTGACGACACCCTACAGGTGACTTTACCTTTACCTACTGAAATAAGGTAAATTAGAATAAGGTATCCCATGACAGTAAAAGCTTATATAGTGGAGATATTACAATTCCATTGCAATGAAAAAAAACAAAACTAGCTTTGCACCTTGAGAACAGCATTTACCTGTTTCTCTGTCTTTGGCACTTTCTTATAAAACATCTTTTCTGCATCTTCAATCCAGATGATTGATGGCTGAAGCTGACGGGCCACCTGTAAGTATTTACAGTAATCAGGAAATCTATGTCCATCACCATTAACACTGATAGACACACTCAATAGAAGAGCAATCGGTTCTCAGTATTAGCTTTTCACATTTGTATATTAAATATTCTTCTTAAAATCCACTTAAAATTGAACCTTCGTTCCCCTCTTAATCAGATGTTTGCATTCCTAATTAGTCTGATTGATGTATTGGAACAAAATCCATACATTCTGGTATCATATAAATAAACATATATGTAACAATTTCTTTGACAAGTTTTCAAGTATGCAATTACCTCCAATGCCCACTAGAGGATGTCCTTCCATCACCGCTACACAACCACATGTGCCTCATTTCCACCACCTGCTCAGTGTGAACACACATTCCAGAATAGCCTATATATCAAGTATGTACAGACATGTATACGGCACGCATGCTGAAACCTTATTGTCCGTGATTTATACTTCACACAGTGTGGGCAGCTGTTTTCTTTAAATTGAAGACAACCCTTGTCCATATACCCTATGGGAGCATTCCCCCCCCCCCCCCCCCCCCCACTCTGGATCCTCTTCTATGAGCCATAATGAAAAGCCGCTCTGTACGAGTCATACAATGTCTTTGCTGGCTGCAGCTTCCACAAGCAACATCAATAGTTCGCCTGGGGTGCAGGGAGGGGACCACATTTTGAAAGAAGTTGAGAAAATCCCTTTACAGGATGGTTGCTTGCAAGATACACTTGTGAGTTGATATCTTGCAATGTCATGGCACGGTTCATCCTGTCAAGTGGCCTCTTCCTTTGTATGCAGGCAATGGACACTGTATCACTACTGCTCCGAGTTACTGTTTTTGGACAGTAAGAGTATCTCTGCATGCAACTCACTTTTTCTCATCAAAACAATGTAAATGGCATTGGAACCCATCGGACCCATATGAGTCATAGATTGCCTTCATTTATGATGGAAGCCACAACGCCAATGTGAACAGAGCTTAAGAGCAATCCACCCAACTTGGGCTTTTTTGACATTCTATAGATGATAGTGAGTTTGATTAGATTTTTTTTAACTGTTAAACCAATAAAACCTTTTTAAAAACTAATTAAATAGTGATCAGCTCCTTAGAATTGTTAAACACATAATAATGTGAAGGAATAACTATTTACTGCCAGTTGACTAGTATATACTGCAGTAGAGTCATCAGCAAACTGTCCTGAGTATATTCTTACACTCCGTCAGGGGAGTTTCTGTAGTAGTTTGCACATGTGGATATAGCACATTTTCCTTATTTTTCTTTCCAAGCTGTTCAAACCCAGTCAAATTGCACAAGGTAGTGACTAAAGTCCACACAGGGATGTGACTTAAGTACATGTAGAGGTAGCAGTCTCACCAGGGCCCTGGTGCCTTAGGCCTCATGTCCACTGGGTTTAAATCCGCAGCGTTTCTCCCGCACGCGGATCCGCGCCCCATAGGGATGCATTGGACACCCGCAGGTCGTTAAATACCTGCGGATCTCATTTTCCCCATCAGGTGTGGATCCGCGTGCGGGAAAAAAAATGGACATGCTCCATTTTCGTGCGGGTCTCCTGCGGGGATGGCTCCCGCAGGCTTCTATTGAAGCCTATGGAAGCCGTCTGGATCCACGGGAGACCCGTACCAGAAATGAACTAACCTGCTCCGGACGATGCGGTTCTTCCCTTCTTCGCGGCCGGATCTTCTTTCTTCGGCCCGGCGGATATGCACGGTGCATGCGCGTGGCACGCCGCCAGCGTGCCGAGCACATCCGCCGGGCCGAAGAAAGAAGATCCGGCCACGAAGGAAAGAAGAGCCGCATCGTCTGGAGCAGGTGAGTATATTCTGATTTTTAGGCCTCATGTCCGCGGGGCAGGAGGGACCCGCTACGGATTCTTCATGTAGAATCCGTAGCGGGCCTGATTTTCCTTGTGGACATGAGACCCTAAGGTTTGCCAAAGGCTCATCAACCACATAAGGGGACACCAGTAGCATAAATGGTGCAGGGTTGTTGGGGGCCAATCAAATTGCAGTTTGAACTTGACCATTTGAAGACATTAGAGGGCTTCTTTGGGACTTCAAGTTTGATGACCTATTCTTACAATAGGTGTTCAGTATCGGATCAGTAGGAGTCTGACTCCCGGTACCTCTTATAATCAACAGTTCGAAGAGAACACAGCATGCAGGCGAGATGTGGAGCTTCTTCATTATGTACCAGGCACAGCGCCGTTCATTTCCTAGATGTGGTGCCAGGTATTGCACCTGAATCCTATTCACTTGAATGGGACTGAGCTGCACAAAGGCTATGTGACCAATGAACGTGACACCACAGGCCATTGTAGAGGCTCATTAGGAGGTGTGTTGGGGGTACGGCACTGACCGATCTGATATTGATGACCTATCCAATCCCAATCCCTTTAACATTGTATGTTGGACAATGCATGATGTTGGGGGAATCGCTTCTGAATTTAGGACTCCAAAGCTCGTGGCAACATCTTACTCTGAACAAGGCTCATATAGTCTACATTCTAATTTGTAAAAATCTTCTATGGAATGTCAAGGTAAAACGCATAAAAGCCGTAATTTGGGGTTTAGTGTTTCTTTTAATTAAATTTCCTTTCCTGTGCTCATAAAGGCAGCATAATCAGATTTACTCCCAGGAATGGAGTGGAAATAAGCTGCTTTTGTGATCATTGTAGCCATGTGCATGAAACAGTAACAATAGGTTACAAGTACATAATACGTATGTCATACAATATTATTTTTTTGTATATGGCTTAACAGTTTTTTATGCTGTTTTAGTGCACTTTTGTCTCATAGAGAAGCCCCACATTTTGATAGTAAAGGGTGATAGGACTGCCATTAGGTGCAATGGATGGCATGTGCGCTCTTTGTTACTGCAGACAAAAGAACTGGTAATATGTAGTTCTGGATTTACAAAGTTGATGTGATATGGAAATGTTGTACATATACATAACAAGGACATAGGGCCTGGTAGCACTTCTGATTTAAAGGGGTATTCTGGTACTTTAACTAGTTGATCGACAGAGGTCCACTGCTTGGGATACCTGCCGATCAGCTGATCATTCATCCCGCTATCAGTGCAGCAAGCTGGGCATCATCATCGCCGGTCAGCGCCAGATGTGTAATGGCCGGCTTCACTTCTATTGAAATCAATGGGAGTGCTGCTTCCTATTACACGTCCTGCTCCTTATTGCGATCAGGACTGGATGTCCAACCCTATAATAGTGGGCAGGGCTCCCATTGATTTCAATAGAAGTGAAGCAAAGTATTACATACACTTTCTCTCCTGCCAACCTATGACAACGACTGACAGCAGGATGAACACTCAGCTGAATGGCAGAGCCCCGCCAATCAATTATTGATGACTTATCCTGAGGATCAGTAGTTAAAGTCCTGGGAATACCCCCTTAACTTCAGATCATATTGTGTGGCAGTATCAACAACATTCATTTTGGGGCTCTTCGCTGATATGGAGATCTCATAGCTAACGTAGAAGAGGCATAGGGCTTGGAAGAGTTTCAAGTCCCTTCATACTACAGGTTGGAGGATTGCAGCTCAATGGCATTTTTAAAATAAACTTGGGGTACACCGTAAGACTGCTGTTCTTCTACCACTAGGAGCTGATTGGGTATTCTGAGATGCAATGCTTTTCGGTTATATTAGCTAGAGATATACACATAGTGATACATTGAAAGTGATTGTTAAAAGCAGGCATAGATAGTGTATACAGGAATGATGGGACAAGCTAGTATAGGAGGGGGCAGGGGCGTAACTATAGAGGATGCAGGGGATGCAGTTGCATCCGGGCCCAGGAGCCTCAGGGGGCCCATAAGGCCTCTCTTCTCCATATAGGGAGCCCAGTACTATGAATAAAGCATTACAGTTGGGGGCCTCGTTAAAGGTTTTGCATTGGGGCCTAGGACCTTCAAGTTATGCCTCTGGGAGGGGGAAAATGTTATTTAATACCATGTAAGAGAATTCTTCAACTACGAAGCAATCAAATATATTCATTGCCTATAATAATGTTGTTCAAACCCCTAACAAATAAAATAGATTGTTACATTTTGTGTGTTGGTGTTCATGTCTGATATTCTTGAACAGCTGAGGTCCTCTCTCTTTCCCATTGAGATATGTGATGCTGTGTCCCACAGGTTCACTATTTATCCCCCTCAGTCCCCGCTACCAGCAGTGTGTACTTTCTTCTGCGCTCCCTCCAGCCATAACCTGATGATGTCACTGCGCCCCTGATTGCAGCCCTACGCTCTCACATCCCGTTCCTGGCTGGCAGATAATAAATCAAGAGCAGTATTTGCTGATGATGTAGCGCGCAGCTGCTCTGGGTTTACAATTGGCTAATTAATTATTAGAAAATGTTACAGTTGGCAAAACTGGGTTTTGGATAAATACCTCCCGCACACTGTGGAATCTGCCCTGAGATTACTTCCCGATGTCACAGCATCTTCCTCCTCCTCACGGACATCAATAACTCTACTGACGTCTAACACAAGCGATTGATAGACAATAATCTCTCATACAATAATTATGTTGGTTGCCGATATGAAATAGTTGTCGGTCCAATGATTTTGTGTTGGCTGCTACATATATGGGTAAGCAGGATAATCTTATATTCCCGCCTTTATCTACAATTGTATGTTCCTTTTTTATTGTTGCTAAGGCTTGTGCAATATTAGATAGGCTTTATACACCTCATATCTATTCGAGCACCTATGTTAGCACTCATGCGTAATGGGCTGGTGGACTGCTAAAGGTGTCAACTCTGCCAGACCCTATTGGTGTCGCAAGAGGTGGTGCCTGACACTGATATGGTGGGGAGCGATGGGGCAGTGAGCATTGTGCCAGAACTCTAGCTAGAAGGGCCCAGCAGAAGTGTTAAAGGGATTTGGCACCAGTCAGTATGTAGACCATGAAATATGACAGAGGGGCCCGCTAAGAGTTTCCAGGCAGAATATATCTGAGTAGAGCCACTGAACAGTATGCTGGTGGTAAGTGGGCAGAAGGAAAGCAAGTGACAGACTGTCTCTGTGGAGTTGCAAGTAGCAAGACTTAAGTTGTGGTGCTGTTAGATTGTGCAGTCCTTAAAGGGGTTGTCCAGGGTTAGAAATACATGGCTGCTTTCAAAATGCAGCGCCATACTTGTCCATGGTTTGTGTCTGGTATTACAGCTCAGCTCTCATTCACTAAGGGTACATTCACACGAGTGTGTGCGTACATAGGTGAGCACAAAACCGCACACCCACGTACGTGCATAAACACGTGTGAATGCAAGTCCGTGCAGCATCACTTTCAATGGGGCCACGGCTGTTGCCAGTTGCCTCATTGAAAGCAATAGGATGCCGGCAACCCCTGCAGTGATTTTCAGGGAAGGGTTTGTGGTTTGTGTAAAAAAAATATATAATAATAAAAAAATATATACCGTATTATATATTCATTTCTTCGCTGCTACTATGTAAATATTCCCAGCGCGGAGTAAACAATCTCCTGCCACAGCAGGTGAGTATATTCTGATTTTGGTCTCCCGCGGATCCGGACGGCTTCCATAGGCTTCAATAGAAGCCAGCGGGAGCCGTCCCCGCGGGAGACCTGCACGAAAATGGAGCATGGTCCGGATTTTTTCATGCTCCATTTTTTAAAAAAAAATCACTTTTATTGACCATCCGCGGGTATTTATCTACCCGCGGGTGGTGAATGTATCCCTATGGGATGCGGATCCGCATACGGGTGATCCGCTGCAGATTCTAAATCCTATTTTGCCCATGGACATGAGGCCTAAGTAATCTTAAATTTATTGGGCAAGGGCAGCCATGCCCCCTTCCAGCAAGTTACGTCTTTTTCTCTTAACAGTGGAATGAAATGACATAAATGTGAAAAAAGTCACAATTATTTTGCACAATTTGAGGGTTTTGTACATCAAAAATCCTGCCCCACCTAATGTTTATAGCCAGCATTATTCAATCTAGGCAAGACCCGAGGCTAGATCATTCGCTTTCACTCCTTGACTTTCATCTCACTTGTGTTTCAGCCCAACACTGAGAATGTATATAAAAAAAGATAATTATAACTAGCCAGACATATACAGTGATTGTCAGCGAGTAATCTTTTGGCCAATAACCAGGTTTCTCAGATTCCCCATAAACATGCTATTCAACTTGGCCGAACTAGCATTTTTCTTATCATTAGACACCTCTAGCATAACTTGTCTCTAATATGTAAAACAAGGGACTAAAATCCAACCCTTGATTGCCTTAGCAGGAAACATTGAGGGACAGTCACCATACACATTAGACCTCATGCACATGGTTGAGTTGTTTCTACAGTAACTGTATGCAGACATATGTAGAGTCGACCCTATGGGTTTGTACTCCAGTGTCATACTCCCTCTGTGCCGGTATATGATCCCTATGGTGCTTTATTACAATGCCATTTCTACCACAAAGCAATGCTTCACCAAAAATGGCCAACAGTCATCTAATGTGTATACCCAACTTCTAAAAAATGCATGCTTTACAGGCTTTACAACACAATCCTCTCTGTGCTTGGATACTTGCCTTAAGCACCATGTGCAACATCATCTGTAGTCCACTTTTGCCTGGATACTTCCCAGAAATGTTGGCTGGTGACAGGTTAAACAGGTTTGCTCCGGTTTCACTGCAGATGGCATTCACCAACATCTTTTTACCCACACCAGCCGGTCCTGCCAGAAGCATGGCTTTCACCTGTGGAGCCTTCTCATGGACGGACTCACAACCTGCACATGAGAGACGCAAAGTTACAGATCACAGAATTTAAAAAAATGCTACTTGCAAAAGAAACAATGAAGTATTTGTTTTTCTAAATTCCGGGAGAGCTTCAGTGAGACCCTGCACCGATGTATTGTTTCACTTCACAATATTTGGCTTTTTGGATGAACGCCTATGGTGCCAACATATGAGAATAGTATGATGAGGGTCTGACCTCCTACCCTGTTTCCCCGAAAATAAGACAGGGTCTTATATTAATTTTTGCTCCAAAAATTGTAACTTTTTTTATATGAATAGCTGTCTGGACACTATTTAAGTTGACTTTTTTATTAAGTGTAACTTGGGCTTATTTTTGGAGTAGGGCATATATTTTAAGCATCCTCAAAAACCCTGAAAAATCATTCTGCATCCTCAAAAATTCAGAAAAATTATGCTAGGGTTTATTTTGCGGTAGGTCTTATTTTCAGGGAAACAGTATAATTTGCGCGACATTATTTATCTCTGATAGAAAGTAGCAACAAAATTTGCAACAAACGGTCTTATCCTACAAGGTCACAAAGTAGATGGCTAAATAGTAATGGACCGTAAAAACAATCATCTCATATTAAACCTTGACCTCTGCTAGACAATCAATGAATCCTAAGTGGTTTGCTCTATACATATTCTCATTAACACCATTCTCATTGTGATAGTAATACATCTTCTTTATAATTGTCTTCCTTGGTACTTAGCAAACAAGGTAATCAACTCCCAAAATGTTCGGTCTTCAATTGCATTAGCTTTGTTATGTCTGATCGTTATGTTTACTCATTAATGAGGCGTGCAATGCAGCCAGGAATGGTACATCTTCTCAATATAGACCCTTTCATGATGAGCTTCTACATCACTTCATGTCTTGTGACAACTGTACTACATGACAACAAAGTCACATCTGCCTCTCATTATGTAGAATCATCCTTGTTTTACAGCTGGAAGTCCTGTTCCATGAGAAAAGATAATATCTACCAAGACCTGACCTGGCCTTCACTATCCTCCCAACACGCCTTGTAGCAACAAGCAAGTGCCTGAGAGCAGCCATGCGTTCACCATCAGAGCCCGGTCCCTTACTACCAGCTTCAATGTTCAAAGGCTAGAACATGGAACATTTTGCAATAACAGTTTTTGATCTTTTGTTAATGCTGTTCCGGTGGGATACCACCCTTCTGGCACACTCTTTTATTTTCCACTTCTCTAGTTTAAAATGCAACAAATGTATCACTTGATGTTGATACATTTGTTGCCTCATTGAATTTGTCTAGAGATGTGGAGCCACTTTGTACCCCAAGGACTGAGTGAGACTACGGCAAATTTTGGGGCTTTAAAAAAATCTGCATATCGTAAATGTCTCTTAAAACCTGAATCCTCTCGAACCCCACCACCATTTTTAGACACTTTTAGGGCTTATTCAGACGGGCGTACATCGCTCGGGTTTTCACGCCCAGCCAAAATATGCTGCCTCTCTCTGCAAGGGGAGGAGGAAGGATGGGCTGGGAGCTAGTGCACTGAGCTCCTACCCCCTCTCCTCCCCTTGCTACTGTTTGCAATGGGAGGGGCGGGAAGGAGGCGTAGCTAAGTTTTGATACGCCCATCGGAATAAGCCCTTAAAAATGGAATGAGAAGTGTAACATCTGTTTTTTTGGCGCAAATCTATAATAAATCTGTCGAAATTGATTTGCACCAAAAAATGTGCTATTTATACCAGATTTCTGCCACAATATCAACAATAAATGTGCCCCAAAGTTTATCAGCCTGTCCTGACAAAGTGCACTAAATGGGCAAATCTGCCGAGATTGCAATGCAAAAGCAAGCAAACACAAAAGGTATACCAACACTGTTCGAGTACTGGGGTAAGTACAATCATGTAATTGTTACGGTATACTACCCTTGATATGCCAGCCCAGGTGCCCTAGATCTCACCCACAACCCCTGTCCCTGCCTGCTTGCCACCACTCCTGGTTGACCCCAGGCGGGCAACTGTGTGGCGGCCCCTACTCTAACTAGGGACCGAAAAAGGGACGCTGGCGTACCTGGATGGAAAGGGTAAAATATCAACAGAAAAGGCAGATGTAACTAACCAACATGAAGACTACTAAGCAGAACTGAGGTAGATGGAAGAACCTGGCGGATAATAGCAAAGTATAGCAGACAAGATGACAGAAGCAGGGAAACCAATAACTGGCAGAGATTGCAAGTCTCTGCCCGACCTTTAAACAAAAGCCTCCGCTCAGGGGCGGAGAGAGGGAGACAGCCAACAGAGCACAACAAAGGGGAGCTCGTGCATGGTAGCTGCACTCACAGGTGCTCGTGCGCCACCAGCACCTCTCCGGCCAGGCACCCACACCCCCGGCAGCCGGACAACAAGCCGGGGGACGCGCCCTGACCATGGGACCCCACACACCGCCGCATGGTAACAGTAATATTCTTAGACTGCCTTCACGTCTGTCTTGGGACCTTTGGTCGGAGGTTCTGCCACAGATCTGGCACAAAATGCCGGAATAAATAGCATTGTAGGCAGCTCTTTTTCTTCTGGCAAAATGCCGGGCAGCTGAGCGGAAACTGAACAGAACCTATTATAGTCAATGGGGTCAGTTCGGCGCTGTTCGGTCATAAGACGGACCTATTTAGTCAGGGGATTCCCCTTTCCTGCTCTCCAAACAGAGTGGGAAAACGGAACCCCCGAGGAGATATGAAGGCAGCCTTATTTTTTTAAATAGCCTTTTTTGCTATATTTACTATACTTATACATTTCAGTTAACTAACAAAGACATTTTTTAAGCATGTACTTATATTTAATGAGCAAAAAGCTTATTAAACATCCAAGTCACCAAATAAAAAATAAACCTTTTGACAAATTCACATTTGTCTTGTCAATTCCAGTTTTAGGTTCCATTATAGGTGCAGAAAATATAAAATGATGCAGTGCCAGATCTGTCATACAATGGATACCTATGGCCCCAACCAACCCAAATGACTTATATGACTGGAAGAAATAGTTCAGCAAGTCTATGTATTGTAGTGGTGCAGTATCAGAATGACCTGTAGTGTGCGCTAGTGAGGTAGTCTGATACCTGGAAAGGGAAGTAAGGGGTTAACACCTGATGGGTGTAGCAGGAAATGGTTGCATATAAGCCAGTTCCTGCCAGAAGCAAAGTGGGAAGTTACAGCTTGGCAGTGCAGGACAGGCTGCAAGTGGAGGTCCAGTGTGGACCAGTTGGGTCTGTCACCCGGTCTGAAGGAGGAAGAGACGCCCCTCAGACGCCCCAGGAGGGGTTAGTGACAGAACCCTGTGGGTTGCGAACCCTATTTGCTTTTGTGGACTGTATATAATTTCCTTATGTGCTGTGAAATAAAGGCTGGCAGGAGCCAGAACTAAAGAGAATCCACGTCTCTGGAGCATTTCTGCACGGCTGGTGGCCATTCCGGTATCCCAAAGTGAGCAATCCTGTGGCAAGCAGACCCCAACTTGCCACAGTATGTAATCATTTTTCAATCCTTTGCCTCTCATTGTTGTTGGACTAGGTACTCTTGGCCACCAGAGGTTTTCCATATGGCCTTACAAAATATGTGAATGTCTGCTAATAAAGTATCTGTACCAAAGAAGAAAGTAACCAAAGAAGAAATAGACACTTATCAGCAAGTAATTTGCTCCAAAGTCATGGAGTTTTTCTCTAATGGACTAATTTTGTCAGAACCTGGGTCGGACGACCCCTTGCCTCTGTTAACAACGTTAGATGTGTTTTGCCAGAATATTCAGCCATGGCAACTTTTGACATGACTTTGTGATATGTCAGAAGATATTTTAAGGTAAACCTTTCCTTTAAGACAATTGTTAACCCAAACATTCCCATCAGTCCTAAGTCTTCAATGTAAGTATCTGTGTAAGCTGGCTAGGAGGAAGGAAGACATTGATGTTTTTGAACATTGGTCCACTTTTGTTGCCAGCCTTTGTATTGTTTGTGCACATCTGCATAGAGGGTTTTTATTAAAAAATATGGTAAAATAAGACATGACTGAACATTTGTGAGTAAGACAGCTGAGAACCAGGAAATGCTGCAAACTACGAATATTAAAACAATTAGTAAGCACCGGAACAAGAATAAATAAATCCATAATATTATGCCGTGTATTATCCTTCCTCACCGGCTGGAGTAATATCCTTGGCATTTGTTGTTGCTTTTATGTTGTGGGAGTTACATAACTCGCAGTACACAATGTACTAAATAGCAGCTGATCCCTGTTTATGAGGTAGGGGGGCACACAGTATTTTTGTCATGTTCTACACACAGTCCATAGAAACGCACAGAATCATGCTAAAGTCACACATCTGTATCAGGCATGGGGTGGAAAAAGTTTACTGTTGAGCTTATCAAAAGTCTATGTGTGACTATAGATTTTTTGTTCACCAGACTTGATGGAAACATTTAAAGAGGTTATACCAAAATTGACTTTTAACACCTTTCTATAGGACAGTTGATAAAAGTCTGATTGGTGGGGGTCTCACCGCTAAGACCCCCACAATCCCGGGAATGGTCCCTCTCTTCTCGTCACTACTGGGGTCACTTCTCCCACCCGCACTGATGTCAGATTGAATGGAGCGACGGCCATGCATGCATAACCACTGCTGCTTTTATTTCAATGGGGCTGACAGAAATAGCTGAGCGCTTGTACTCAACTATCTTTGGCAGTCCCATTGAAAATGAATGGAGTGGCACTGCATATGAGTGGCCATCGCTGCATTTAATCTCCTCCTCACTGTGGAAGGTGCAAAGAGCCAACGGTGATAAGGAGGGGGAGCATGAGACCCCCGTTCTCATGATGGTGGGCTCTCAGCAGTGGATAGATGCTAAAAGTTTATGATGGTACTACCCCTTTAAGGTAATCAGGTGTTACAGTTATGTATTTGAGCCAGAAGCTGCAACTTGAAACATCAACGAGCCCCCTTGTAACTCAAGTACTATTATTTACGAAGTGACATTATTTCCAGGACGCTGTAAATATGAAAATGGTTTCAGTACATAAAGAAAATGCAAGACTAATGATAACTGAGTGACAGATTGGTACAGAGGGAGAAGGGACCTTCTCCACAAGGGCTTACAACCTACAAGGGAAGGAGTCAGGTGACGGTAGAAGGTGCTCATATTGTAGTGTGATGCCAGCAGTGTTATTGTAGGGTTTTCCGAAGAGGTTGATTTTCAGGTAACTTTAAAAAAGTTCAAAGTTGGGTAGTCTGACCAGTTTGGGTTGTATGAGGGACATGTGGAAGACATCTTGGAGACAGCTGTGTGAGGAGTGGACAAGAGGACAGTGGAGAAGGAGGTCTTGTGAAGAGCAGAGATTATTTGTGTGGAAGTATTGGTAGATTCTGTCAGAGATGTATGGACCGGACATGTCATTGTTAATATTTTAAATGTATTTGCTGAACAACTTGCAGCCAGTGAAGGGACTAGCAGAGGAGAGAGGTGGAGGAGTAATGAGGGGAGCGATGGATTAGGCGGGCAGCAGAGTTGGGGTGGATTGTAGGAGTACAAGAGTGTTTGATGGTAGGTCAGAGAGGAGGATGTCACAGTAGTCTAGGTGGGGGATGATGAGGGGATGCACCAGCATTTCTGTTAATTTGAAGCTGAGGAAAGAGCAGATATGAAAGATGTTTTTGAGCTCAATGCAGTAGGAGGTGGCAAGGGCTTGGATGTGTGGTTTGAAGGACTAGGTGGAATCAAAGCAGAGGCCTTGTGAAACTGGGGAAAAGTGGAGCCATTGCCTGTGATTGATAGTTCTGCTAGGAGAGTTGATTGAAATGAGGGAAGTATAGGGAAACTGATTTTGATATTGAGTTTTAGAATGCGGGAAGAGAAGAAGGCAAGTATAGCTGACAGACACTCTGAAGCTCTGGATAGCAGAGTGATAACATCTGGGCCAGAGAGAAGAATTTGATTGTCATCAGCATAAATGTGGTAGGTGAAAGCCATAGGATTACATTAGCTGTCCTAGACCAAGGGTATAGCTGGAGAAGAGAAGCATCAAGTCAATAGTGACTTTGGTTAAGTCCGTTTCAGTATAGTGGTGAGGTTAGGAAAAAACAAAGTTTAGCTGGTTGTAGACTAAGTTGGATGAGAAGTGGAGGACAGTTCTAGGTATGCTATTCAGGCTTTGAGGCAAATGGGAGAAATGAGATGGAGAAATAACTGGACACAGGACAGGTTTAGAGATGACTTCTTGAAAATAGATCTACGTCATTTAACACTAATGTGTTTAAGAGGTAAATAATATCACAAGTGTATTTTTGTCAGTTAAAGGGGTTGGGTCACAAAAAAAAATGTTAACAGCTGGACGTGGCATAAAACAAAAAAGAGCCTACTATTCTGTCTTGGACCCCCAGGACACAGCTGAGCAGCTCCCTCCTTCCCGGCAGCCAGTGTGGACATTCGCTGGAAGTCAGGTGACCTCTGTGCCTATCAGAGGACACAGTGCCACATTCCTAAACTCCTGGTATCATGGTACCCAGGATGTGAGCGCTGATGCCAGGAGTTCATACCATGCAGATGCAGCCTTTGATTGTCTAGAGCAGTCACCTGGCTTCCAGCAGACATCCACATTGGGTGGAGTCAGCTGTTTACATGGGGACCAAACACAGGTGAGTATGCTGTCTTTTTTTTATCCCAAGTCCAGCCATTATTTGTTTTTATAATGACACAACCCCTTTATCATGACATCACTTCTATGCTTACATCAGGTACACTGCTGTAACATCACAAGTAAGTTTTGGAAATTGTACCAACACAAATATCTTCCTGTCAGGTAAGTTAGTGTGACATCACAAGTGTATTTCAGGGTAGTACATGCAGTCCCTATGGGTCTGTTGCATGGACCATAATACATTCTGATGTGTCCCAATAATATTCCATAATAGGTCTGAATGTGTCAGAAACACAACATTGTCAACTTTTTTTTTACTTTTAACTCATTAAATAAGTCTTAGAACAAAGCACTAGTCCATATTTAATAACAGGTTGTGTGCCTCTTGGATGAACATAGCGGACGCTACACTGGGGGGAGACTGAAGCACAAAAAATCAGTAAGCAAATGTCAACTGGATTATATTTTATTACCTTTTTTTCAGGACGACGTCTATTCATACATGACACTAAAAAGAATACGAATGAATCATTGATTTATTGCTTCCATTGATGCAATGATGAAAGAAATTGGCCCCTCCAGGTCAATGGGCTGGCTTTTCATCAAAACAGAATGAATGGAAGAAGATTCCACAGGATGGACCTAGAACAATTGGGCCAATTGTATCAAGAAGACACAGGGTGATCTGGATCCAGAAATTAACTTTTACTCTCATAAAACTATTAAATATATCAACTTTTTTTACTTCTACAGAGTTTAGAATTTGTACTTCTGTAAAATTTAGTAAATTTAAAGTTTGTATATACTGTAGTGTTTGCTTATTTCATAGTGTATCTTCACCCAGTGATCTCTATTATGTGCTGGGATGTAAAGCTGCTTGCAGACTATACATAATGCATGTGTTGATGACCATGACAGCGAAGGCTAAACAAGTATAAGAATACAGTCATACAAGCCATTTTTGCTCACCTAATGGTAGGACTCCATACAGGACTAGAAGCTGTTTGACATCATTAAGAGATGGCATTGGTTCAATGTCAGCCTGTCGCAAGGTCGTGCCTAAATAACTATATTCCCCTGCAAACCAACACAAATTAGCATAGTTAATAGCACCATACACTACATTATATTCAGAAACCAATCATAATGGTAGTCAGCGAGGAAGGAGAACAGCTAATAAAGAGAATAAAATATTGCCAGAGTTCAATGAAAATATTGAGATGGCTCCTTGGAAGACTGAAACTTGTACAATATATAATAAGGACTTGCCAAACTGTACCTTACCAATAAAATCTAACAGGTTCACAGGCTTTGGTTTGATGAGAAGACCTTCTGTGACTAGCTCCTCATACAAAGAATCAATGGTCCTGTAGATAAAACAGCACAACGTAACACAATGGATATAAATATTTATGACAGAGCGTCCCAAGCCTTCGCTGCTCACAGCTACGTAAATCTTTCCCAGTGAGAACGTTTCAGCATAGGTGATAAATGTTTGACCACTGGGCGCCTCACCTCAGGGACCCCATAGATCACTATACTCAGCTGCTTACATCAATCCACTGAGTTTGAATAGAGTTCCAAGACACATGCTCGACTGCTGATCCATTCAAACCCCACAGTGGTGCTGGTAAGGAGGAGCAGGGGACTCGGGACCCTTGTTCTAGTGATCGATGGGGGTCACATCAATGGGGCCCTTAGCAATATTTATTACCCATATTGTGGAATGTTTCAATTCACCAACAGCAAAATTCTGAAAATAGTAACACATAACAGCCCAACAGAGGCCCAAAGGAGACTCATTTGGCCGACGTAGGGTGAATGGGGGCCTCTGGATATGATCTGGATACGAATATAAAAAAAGAAACACGAACAGAGCCTAACTTACTCTTCTTTGTTTCATAAAGTACAGCTATATTCTACAACTCAACTAGACAGAATACCTATTTCCTGCACCATGGCCCTGATGGCTGAAACAATGAAGTCTCATAACAGGTTTCTTACATTTCTAAACATTTCCTACTAAACATTACCATATGTAGCACATAAATCATCCTCATCTCTAGATCTGTGGAGCCCTTTATACCCCAGTTGAACATTGGCTGCAGTCTTGTCGGGTGGTTAGGTATTGTTGGGGTATTAGGTTAAACAGATATCCACATACCTGTCGGGTGTTAAGTCCTTTTCCTTCTTCTTCTTTCTCTTTCCACTTTTCTTCCCTTTTTTCTTTTTCTAAAGTTAAACATATATAAGCAGTTCAGACATGTAGGTATAACCCATGCATCTACACAATAATCATACATAATGCTGCAGATATTGAATTCTGCGCATAAGGCTGCTTTCACATGGCCATTATATGGCTGCAGTTCAGCATCAGCGTTGCAGTATTAACACCTGGACCTCCAGCGGTTTTACTGAACTGAACCTAGATTACTTGGGAATCTGTGGTAATCTAAGTTGAGTTCAGTAAAAACCATGGGGGATCCAGGTGTTGAAGTCGTAGCTCAGATACCTAAATGTGGCCGTATTGTGGATATATGGAACGGGCCTAAGGGTGTGGCAAGTTTTGCCTGTATTTCAAAGCTAGGAATGGCCCTTAACTTTTTGGTAATAACACACTTGTGAAACAATAGAATTGCATTAATATATAACACAGTTTAATATTAAGAACTACGAGGCAGGCAAGATCTTACTTCATTTTTGACTTTGCATTTGCCTGCACTTTAGTTTTAGAATATATATTACCATAGATTGTTAGTTAACATACAGGTGTGTGTACAGTTGCAGTTCACAGGATTTCTATGTTCTTGATAAACTAGCCCTGACTCTATAAAGTGAAACCTAGAAACCATGACGAGCCAATTAACATCCATGTTTATAAAGTGAACCATTTTTGGTTCAATCTGTGCATCGGGTATACAACCAGCAGTAAATAAAAAGAAAAAAAGTCTGCGCTCTTAGAATATGCAAGATGATAACCCAAATAAATTGTTAGTCTGAAGAAAAAGCACAAAAATGGCACTTACTCTGGAGGAGGGGGGTGTATTAGACAAGAAACCGCCTCCTTGAAGTGCCGACTCCTCAAATCCTCCCGATCGCAGTAACATCACGGGGTCAGATGGTTACATACTTCACTTTATTCCCAAGTGGTGTATACAGGCAACGCGTTTCGGTGCGCACAGGCACCTTTCTCAAGCCAATATTCCTCTAAACCCCTGTATATATATATACATATATATATATATATATATATATATATATGTTTTAAAAAGTCTTACTTGGGATTTGCTCCCCTGGTGTCCTCCGTTCCCAAGGTGGGAGGAGCGGGGGGTTTTGTGTCACCACGTCAGCCTTACACACCGAGGATTTGAAAATGCTAAAGCAGATAACCCACTACTAATCCCTTCGGCGCTATCTGAACTATTGTTGTTTTGGATGCATCGGGTATGTCCATGCTTACAACTGGATCTTATCTAATAAAACAGAACTAAGGACTACCCTCTCCATCCATTCTGGTCCTTCTGGGAAATATTTATAAAACCAATGTGTATTTAGACTTGGTCCGCACTATTTGGCCAGTGGACAAGCCTAGCTAGTTTGGACGTTAAAACGCACTTTTGATTTGGCCTATAGGGGGATTGGACCTACTGGTATTACCCTTCCGGCGGACCAGTCATCCAGTCATAGTCATCGTGGCCCCTACGCTAGTCATAGAGTAAAATAAGAGCATAGATCAACCAGATTGTTGGGCATTTTGCTCTTTCAACGTAGGATCATTAATGGGCCAAACTACTGGCTGACTATGGTGCCTATCGCAATAGTTTATTATTTAAAAATTGTCTTTTTGGGAGGCCGTCTTCATTTTTATAAGTTATTATTAAAAGTTATGTTTTATTAAGAAGTAAAGTCAGTGAAGGCGCCCAACAGTTTCTAGGTTTTTAATTCTGCTAAAAACTCAGTGACTCAGACAAGTGAGGGATTTATCGCTCAGTGCCCTGTTGGCAGTTGTGTGTTCACGGCGCAACTATAGCCAATATTCGCTGTTACCTGCGATAATTCAAGCGTAAATACTCGGGTCCGCGTTATTCGAGTCAAACTTTTCATGAAATTCGAGAGCTCTACTCGAGTAACGAACCCCATTGACTACAATGGGAGACTCGAGCATTTTTGCATGTAGGACGCCGGGTCCCGAGCTTTTTTTCTTGGTTCCTTTTCTCTCTCTCTCTCTCTCTGGGGCGGGGTCGGACACGGCTTGATGCTCGTTCGAGCAACGAGCACCATCGAGTACGCTAATACTCGAACGAGCATCAAGCTCGGCAGAGTATGTTCGCTCAACTCTAGTACCTTTAATTTGCAACAAATGACTTTGCATCAACAAGCCTAGCTTTACTAGTAAGTCTCTGGAACCTTATATTTAAGGTTAAGCTCCAACACTGATTAATCCTGGCTGAAACCATGGGCAAGCTATTTAGCTGATGTTGATGGATTTTGTTATAGCTTTACTTGTATTCTCTTGACATTTTGTATCTCTATGTAGTTGCTGGAATACAGAATAATAGCTCTAATTCAGCATTGTGCAACAACGCTCATTTGGGAGCCAGTTCTAGTAATTCTCATCATATGAATAGCATAGGGCCTGGTATTTACTGTCTGCCTCCGAAAGATTAAGAGCAGAAAGGAGACAAGTATATTCTAAAATTTTTAGTCACCATGGCAATGGATTGGTTTAGCCCAGGTAATCATAATCTCTGTTTAATCTCCGTAATGCTCTATGGAATGGAATTAAGCTTTCCTCTATACAATTAACAAGTTTAAATGTCTGCCTGTCCCGGGACTACAGTAGCCATAAACCACTTACCTTCCCTCCTTTCTTCCCTTTTTTCTTTTTGTTTTTATCCCTGTCTACTGCCAGTTTCAGGTTTTGGAGTTCTTGTCTCATCAGCTCATCCACCTTAGTAAGAATATAAAAAATAAAGTGAGCTTTAATGTAATTTTTGTCTTTTTTAGGTATCAAGTGTACTTATGACAATCAGGAATCTGTTGATATGTTAAGTGGGTCGTTTAAGTGTTCCTGTCAAAGTAAATCAAGAAGCGGAACAATTAGTTGAGGACGACTATGACCATCTTAAAACAATCTTGGATTGTCTTTTAGTCAAACCTGTATCCTTATCTCTTCTTCTACTTCCTTCCTCTTATCTTCTTTGATGAGCTCAGAATCGTGTGTCTGATAAAGATTCCAAGACTCATTCCGACTTTTCCAAACACCTGCGAGTGAAGCAGACAGTGAAAAGTAAAGAACATTGCAATGGTGGACTTTTACAATTTATTCACTGATTTACTTGAGATACAATAGAAGTTGCAGAGCACTTCCCTCTAGGGGATCGGTCCTAAGATATATAGTATGATTGAGGCTTCCATGTGTCCTACCTTTTGTAATTTTCACTTCTCATTAATAACCTCACCTTCATAAGTCTGGTTTGCAGATGATATGTCAGGCAGAAATTGACTTGGGTTCATTTTCCAACCTGGTGTTTCTTCCTAAAGGGGTAAGGATAAATGTAACATAACAACCATTGTATATATAGTTCAAAAAATTAACAGAACACTGGAATCATACATTGGATCTCGATGAGCAAAAGAACAGATTTAAGCTGAAAATCTTTACAGATATAAATTGTGTAATTCATATCAACGGTCAATGGAATCCAAAGTCATCGCCCAATTGAGGACTGGATTCCAAATCACCAAGAAAAATCAATTTGTATGAATTTCATCATGGCAACTCATAATGTGACTCAGTAGTGTGTATGACCCCCATGTTCTAATATGCATTTCCAACAAACATGAGGCATGCTCCTGATGAGATGATAGATGGTGTCCGGGAGATCTCCTTCCGAGCCTGGATCAGGGTATTAGTGACTCACTGAATTACTTAACAGCATCAGATGTACTTGTACAGAATGCAGTGATGCAGAATGTCTCAGGGTTCTCAATTGGATTCAGGTCTGTGGAAAGTGAGGGCCAGTCAATGGCATCAATACCTTCATAATCCAATAACTGCCTACACACTTTGGCCACATGAGGCCGGCATTGTTTTGCACCAGACGGGACCAAGGGCCCACTGCAACAGCATAAGGTCTGATAATTGCTCTGAGGATTTAATCCAGATACCTAACTGCAATCAGGGTAGTGTTGGCCATCATGTAGATGTTTGTGTGACCCTCCAAGGAAATGCCCATTTCTGGTCCACTGCCAAACTGTTCATGCTAGATGATGAAAACAGGTTCCACTACAGGATATTGGGCACTCATGCCACCCTTATGGAGCCTTTTTCTGATAGTTTGGTTAAAAAAATGCAGAACAGTAGCATGTTGTAGATCATTTTGTAGGGATCTGGCAGTATAAAGGTGTTGTATTGTTCTCTGTGTTCTCCTAGCTTTGATCTGTGCCTCTTCCAATCAGCTTTCCTGGTCTTCTCCACTCCTGACCTTGGCTTATTTATTGAGCATGTTTACTTTGTTTGCTGCCTGTCTTGACCCTTGATCTGACTCACCATTACACAAGAACTTTTCCTATCCTGCCCTTCACTTTATTCTATGAACATGTCTTCTCCTTTAGTATCGTGTTTCAATAACCATGACCAGCTTGTGCCAGCTGCCTCATAACCGAGACTATTTCTGGGGAAATGTTCTGGTATTCCCTGCAGCAAAGACAAGATCCTGAATGGTGAAGTTAAAGGCTGCAAACCAGGGTGACCCTAGATGTTGCCTCCGGATCTAGCCTTAGACCATATTAGTTTTATGGCACAGTAGATCCAGATCCACTGCCTTGACAGTTATGAAAAAGCCCTAAAATTTAAAGGGGTTCACCAGTTTGAAAATCATTATTTGCTGTAAAGGTCCCTTAAACAAAAGCTAAGCACATGATAGCCTGCAGCTAAGATCCCCGCCAATCAGTTGAAATCAGTGAAGGGAATACAGATGCGAGTGTTCCAAGTTCCTAGTAGTGCCACCACAGGACAAAATGAAGTATCACACAGTTGTTATTGGAATCAGTGGGCTGTCCATGTAATTCACAGACCTGCTTCGTTCTCCAGAGCTGACAGATAAGTGTCCTGAACAGGGGACACTTCTCTATTAAGTCCCATGCCTTAAAGAATTTTTCTAAATCAGACATTGCCTTTAAGTCAATGCCACCAAGAGATTTGTAAAATGTATTTAGCACCAATTATTTTTAATGGCAACCAACCTTATACCGTTCTAAACTGGTACACATTACACAATAGATGAAACAGAGGAGGGAATGTAAATGCATTTAATGGGTATTTGGTGAAGTCATTAATAAGGAATCCCCAAGGAGGTTTAATCTAAATGTTTTTCCTATAGAGTCATATAGCAGTCATGTCTAATGTTGGCCAAACACCAAACCATATCCTGATTTTGTTCCCACATATCATTTATATAATTGAGAAAAACAAGCCTGATGGGGTGACAGATCCTGCTCTCTCAAGTCAATAAGTAATAAAGGTTCAGAAGTTCATGCTTGAAAAGCACAGATGACTGGAAAGATAGATCCCATGTGCGATCCTATAGATACACGGTTCATGTGCAGTACCGCATACATTTAATTAGAGCACTGCTTATGTTAGTGTGGCAGAGTGTTCCATTAACCATATCTGCAGGGAATTATCTCATCGACTGAGGGTTAATAATCTGTATTTCGAAAATGGGAAAATAGCCGGTGATTTCACCTCATATTATCTTACCGGTAAACATCCCATTCGTCAAGGTACTTATTTTTCTTGATTGAATTTAATATATAACTTAATAATATAATTAGCATTATCTTTCATGGAAAAGATAACATATCAGCACTAAAGTAAAAAAAAATAGTATGGGGATTATGATGTAAGTTTTTTCATGCTTTTTTTGAAAATCTGAAATCATGACATGTGCCTATTTTTCTATATGTATTTTATTATTCATTATTTATATAGCACCAACATTCTCCACAGCGTTGTTATGCTATTCATTCAATCAATAAAGTCTCGATACTTTAACCCTTTGCAATCCAATTTTGGATTCAGGGTTTCCTAGGGGGCTTTCTCTTTCTGCCATTATACAATGGCACCATCTGCTGGCTAGAGTTAGTACTGCGGTATAGGACAGTAAGAATACCCTGCTGGACGTCTTCCAACATCAGAGCTGTACAGGCTTCAATCAGAATGTCTTTAGACGTCAGACAGTGGATTGGAAAGGGTTAAATGCTCCTATCTGCCCAAATTATCCAACTTGAATGCACACAGTAGTTTGCACAGTATTTCCTTTGGAGCTGCAGTTTGTGCTTTAGAGCTGCTGTTCTTGCTCTTTCATGGGGGACAGGAAGTTTCAACAATGTCAGCCATTTTGAAGTCTATAGGCAACTATTTTATGTATATAAGCATATAAAATACTTCTCTACTCCCTCTTCCTTCTCTTCTTGACTGTTAATTTTTGTGTTTTTGCCATAGCCACGGCATTGTATTGTTTTTTCTTGCTTCGATTACCAGACAAAGGGAAAACGGTTTTACACTAAGCTAAGGGCCCTTCCATAGCTATAAAATAAAGTAAGACATGTATGTTTAATAAAAAATAGACTGTATTAATAGCCAGGGGCGTAACTATAGAGGATGCAGGGGATGTGGTTGCACCCGGGCCCAGGAGCCTTAGGGGGGGCATAAGGCCTCTTCTCTCCATATAGGGAGCCCAGTACTATGAATAAAGCATTATAGTTGATGGCCCTGTTACAGGTTTTGCATTGGGGCCCAGGAGCTTCAAGTTACGCCTCTGTTAATAGCGCACCTTTCTGCCTGTCTCTACCAAGTCTCGGATTATTAGCTGTCATATAGTGGAGTCAGATCTTAGCTACTATATAAGTACTGTTGAAAAGTTTTATAGAAATTGGACAAAGAACCAGTTTGCAATTTGGTTAATATTAAACACCACCGAAAACACGTTTGTATGTCAGGAAAGATTTGTGGCAACAAAATCTCAATATTCCTTTACTAATCCCTGTCCTTCAAGGAGGATGTATGGAGCCGATTTTTTTGTTATTCCTGGGGCCGAGGGAAAGGGTGGATGGTGAGAAGACTACAGTTACATACTGATTAAATGCATATTTTCAGAGATTGCCATCAACTTGTAACCACATCTTTCCTCTGTGACCTGTAGGGCACACTTGGCTTTCTAGGAACTGTGGCGGCTATTCCTTCTACTCCCCTGAGCCAACCATCCCTCTGATAGCAGTTTGTGTCATTCAACGAAATACACAATGTTGGCATTCAGTCAACATTGAGTCGTGTTGCTTTTGCTCAAATACATTCTAATGTATCACTAAGTCATAGGAGAAATATTATCTTTATGATGGTAAAGTAATAAGAAAATGTGTAAGTTAAGAAGGTTACTATTATTTAAGATTAGAGATGAGCGAACGTACTTGTCCGAGCTTGATACTCGTTCGAGTATTAGCGTGTTCGAGATGCTCGTTACTCGTAACGAGTACCACGCGGTGTTCGGGTTACTTTCACTTTCATCTCTGAGACGTTAGCGCGCTTTTCTGGCCAATTGAAAGACAGGGAAGGCATTACAACTTCCCCCTGGGACGTTCAAGCCCTATACCACCCCCCTGCAGTGAGTGGCTGGGGAGATCAGGTGTCACCTGAGTATAAAAATCGGCCCCTCCCGCGGCTCGCCTCAGATGCGTTCTGACATAGCTGAAGGAAAGTGCTATCGTGTTGGAGCTGCTATAGGGAGAGTGTTAGGAGTTATTGTAGGCTTCAAGAACCCCAACGGTCCTTCTTAGGGCCACATCTAACCGTGTGCAGTACTGTGGAGGCTGCTTTTTGCAGTGTTGCACTTTTTTTTTTTTTTTTTGGTATATCGGCTGTGCAGAGCATTGCGCCCTGCAGTAATACTCCAGGGACAGAAGTGCTTAGGCAGGGAGAGCGTTAGGAGTATTTTAGGCTTCAAGAACCCCAACGGTCCTTCTTAGGGCCACATCTAACCGTGTGCAGTACTGTGGAGGCTGCTTTTTGCAGTGTTGCACATTTTGTTTTTTGGTATATCGGCCGTGCAGAGCATTGCGCCCTGCAGTAATACTCCAGGGACAGAAGTGTGGAGGCAGGGACAGAAGACACATTATTGATTGAATATAGGCAGTGGGCCTTTTCTAAAAAAAATTGGGCAAAAAATCTATTTGGCCTGCCTGTCACTGTGCTCAGTGTTCTGGGTCTGTGTGTGCTGGGTGTAGTAGTTCTACAAAATCATACGCAGCCAGCTAAGTGTTACAGCAGGCTTGCGCCAAATTATTTCCTGGCTCTGTCTGGGCTCTGAAATCACCGCTGTGTTGCAGTTAACAGTGCAACACTCTACAGTTCTGTGACATAGTCCAGGGACAGAAGTGTGGAGGCAGGGACAGAAGACACATTATTGATTGAATATAGGCAGTGGGCCTTTTCTAAAAAATATTGGGCAAAAAATCTATTTGGCCTGCCTGTCACTGTGCTCAGTGTTCTGGGTCTGTGTGTGCTGGGTGTAGTAGTTCTACAAAATCATACGCAGCCAGCTAAGTGTTACAGCAGGCTTGCGCCAAATTATTTCCTGGCGTTCCGTAAGCGAAGTCAGCCTCCAACCACAGGCCAATAAGCGGCACATTTAATTACAGCGTTCTGTTTCTGCATTACTGGTAATACAGCATGCTGAGGGGTAGGGGTAGGCCTAGAGGACGTGGACGCGGCCGAGGACGCGGAGGCCCAAGTCAGGGTGTGGGCACAGGCCGAGCCAGTGCGGTGGCCAGGGGTAGAGGCAGGGCCAGACCGAATAATCCACCAACTGTTTCCCAAAGCGCCCCCTCGCGCCATGCCACCCTGCAGAGGTCAAGGTGCTCTACAGTGTGGCAGTTTTTCACAGAGACGCCTGACGACCGACGAACAGTGGTGTGCAACCTTTGTCGCGCCAAGATCAGCTGGGGAGGCACCACCACCAGCATGCGCAGGCATATGATGGCCAAGCACCCCACAAGGTGGGACGAAGGCCGTTCACCGCCTCCGGTTTGCACCACTGCCTCTCCCCCTGTGCCCCAACCTGCCACTGACATCCAACCCCCCTCTCAGGGCACAGGCACTACCGTCTCCTGGCCTGCACCCACACCCTCACCTCCGCTGTCCTCGGCCCCATCCAACAATGTCTCTCAGCGCAGCGTCCAGACGTCGCTAGCGCCACTGTTTGAGCACGAGCGCAAGTATGCCGCCATGCACCCGCACGCTCAAGCGTTAAACGTGCACATTGCCAAATTGATCAGCCTGGAGATGCTGCCGTATAGGCTTGTGGAAATGCAGGCTTTCAAAAGCATGATGGCGGCGGCGGCCCCGCGCTACTCGGTTCCCAGTCGCCACTACTTTTCCCGATGTGCCGTCCCAGGCCTGCACGACCACGTCTCCCTCAACATTGTACGCGCCCTCACCAACGCGGTTACCGCCAAGGTCCACTTAACAACCGACACGTGGACAAGCACAGGCGGGCAGGCCACTATATCTCCCTGACGGCACATTGGGTGAATTTAGTGGAGGCTGGGACAGAGTCAGAGCCTGGGACCGCTCACGTCCTACCCACCCCCCGAATTGCGTGCCCCAGGTCGGTGGTGGTATCTGCGGCGGTGTATGCTTCCTCCACTAAACCACCCTCCTCCTCCTCCTCCTCCTCCTACGCAACCTCTGTCTCGCAATCAAGATGTGTCAGCAGCAGTACGTCGCCAGCAGTCGGTGTCACGCGGCGTGGCAGCACAGCGGTGGGCAAGCGTCAGCAGGCCGTGCTGAAGCTACTCAGCTTAGGAGAGAAGAGTCAGACGGCCCACGAACTGCTGCAGGGTCTGATAGAGCAGACCGACCGCTGGCTTGCGCCGCTGAGCCTCCAACCGGGCATGGTCGTGTGTGACAACGGCCGTAACCTGGTGACGGCTCTGCAGCTCAACAGCCTCACGCACGTGCCATGCCTGGCCCATGTCTTTAATTTGGTGGTTCAGTGCTTTCTGAAAAGCTACCCACACTTGTCATACCTGCTCGGAAAGGTGCGCCAGCTCTGCGCACATTTCCGCAAGTCCCACACGCACGCTGCCACCCTGCGGACACTGCAACATCGGTTTCATCTGCCACTGCACCGATTGCTGTGCGACGTGCCCACACAGTGGAACTCTATGCTCCACATGTTGGCCAGGCTCTATGAGCAGCGTAGAGCTATTGTGGAATACCAACTCCAACATGGGCAGCGTAGTGGGAGTCAGCCTCCTCAATTATTTACAGAAGAGTGGGCCTGGTTGGCAGACATCTGCCAGATCCTTGGAAACTTTGAGGAGTCTACCCAGATGGTGAGCGGGGATGCTGCAATCATTAGCGTCACCATTCCTCTGCTATGCCTCTTGAGAAGTTCCCTGCAAAGCATAAAGGCAGACGCTTTGGAATCGGAAATGGAGGCGGGGGAAGACAGTATGCCGCTGGATAGTCAGAGCAACCTCATGTCTATATCTCAGCGCGTTGAGGAGGAGGGGGAGGAGCATGAGGAGGAGGGGGAAGAGACAGCTTGGCCCATTGCTGAGGGGACAGATGCTGCTTGCCTGTCATCCTTTCAGCGTGTATGGCCAGAGGAGGAGGAGGAGGAGGGGGAGGAGCATGAGGAGGAGGGGGAAGAGACAGCTTGGCCCACTGCTGAGGGTACAGATGCAGCTTGCCTGTCATCCTTTCAGCGTGTATGGCCTGAGGAGGAGGAGGAGGAGGAGGAGGAGGAGGATCCTGAAAGTAATCTTCCGAGTGAGGACAGCCATGTGTTGCGTACAGGTATCCTGGCACACATAGCTGACTTCATGTTAGGATGCCTTTCTCGTGACCCTCGCGTTTCACGCATTCTGTCCACTACGGATTACTGGGTGTACACACTGCTCGACCCACGGTATAAGGAGAGCCTTTCCACTCTCATTCCCGAAGAGGAAAGGGGTTCGAGAATGATGCTATACCACAGGGCGCTGGTGGACAAACTGATGGTAAACTTCCCATCTGACAGCGCTAGTGGCCGAAGGCGCATTTCCGCGGCCCAGGTAGCAGGGGAGGCGCAGAGATCAGGCAGCATGTTGAGCGCAGGCAGGGGAACACTCTCTAAGGCCTTTGACAGCTTTATGGCTCCCCAGCAAGACTGTGTCACCGGTCCCCAGTCAAGGCTGAGTTGGCGGGAGCACTGTAAAAGGATGGTGAGGGAGTACGTAGCCGATCGCACGACCATCCTCGGTGACGCCTCTGCCCCCTACAACTACTGGGTGTCGAAGCTGGACACGTGGCCTGAACTCGCGCTGTATGCCCTGGAGGTGCTTGCTTGTCCTGCGGCTAGCGTCTTGTCAGAGAGTGTGTTTAGTGTGGCTGGGGAAATCATCACGGATAAGCGTACCCACCTGTCAACCGACAGTGCCGACAGGCTTACACTCATCAAGATGAACAAAGCCTGGATTTCCCCAGACTTCTCTTCTCCACCAGCGGACAGCAGCGATACCTAAACAATACGTAGGCTGCACCCGCAGATGGAAGCATTGTTCTCTATCACCATCCAAAACGGGGACCTTTTTGATTCATCTATCTGTGTATAATATTCCTCCTCCTCCGCCTGCTCCTCCTTCTCAAACCTCACATAATCACGCCGAACGGGCAATTTTTCTTAGGCCCACAAGGCTCAGTCATATAATTTTTCTAAACAATTTTTATACGTTTCAATGCTCATTAAAGCGTTGAAACTTTCACCTGAACCAATTTTTATTTTTACTGGGCTGCCTCCAGGCCTAGTTACCAATTAAGCCACATTAACCAAAGCGATTAATGGGTTTCACCTGCCCTCTTGGTTGGGCATGGGCAATTTTTCTCAGGTACATTACTACTGTTGGTACACCAATTTTTGGGGGCCCTCGTCTACAGTGTAATCAAATTAATTTTTTGCCCACCTGCATTACAGCTGATGTAATATCAGCTGTGTTGGGCACTGCAATGGGATATATTTATCTACCGCCAGTGGCTTCCTGGCACCCACCCATGCTGTCGGTCCACACGGAGTTGTAACTACATGTGTCCACTTCTAAAGAACCCCAGTCTGACTGGGGCATGCAGTGTGGCCCGAAGCCCACCTGCATTAAACATGACATTACCTCAGCTGTGATGGGCAATGCAATGGGATATATTTATGTACAGCCGGTGGGTTCCAGGGAGCCACCCATGCTGTGGGTCCACAGGGAGTTGTAACTGCATGTGTCCACTTCTAAAGAACCCCAGTCTGACTGGGGCATGCAGTGTGGCCCGAAGCCCACCTGCATCAAACATGACATTATCTCAGCTGTGATGGGCAATGCAATGGGATATATTTATGTACCGCCGGTGGGTTCCAGGGAGCCACCCATGCTGTGGGTCCACAGGGAGTTGTAACTGCATGTGTCCACTTCTAAAGAACCCCAGTCTGACTGGGGCATGCAGTGTGTGCCGAAGCCCACCTGCATTAAACATGACATTATTACCTCAGCTGTGATGGGCAATGCAATGGGATATATTTATCTACCGCCGGTGGCTTCCTGGCACCCACCCATGCTGTCGGTCCACACGGAGTTGTAACTACATGTGTCCACTGCTAAAGAACCCCAGTCTGACTGGGGCATGCAGTGTGGGCCGAAGCCCCGCTGCATTTAACATGAATTTATTACCTCAGCTGTGATGGGCAATGCAATGGGATATATTTATCTACCGCCGGTGGCTTCCTGGCACCCACCCATGCTGTCGGTCCACACGGAGTTGTAACTACATGTGTCCACTTCTAAAGAACCCCAGTCTGACTGGGGCATGCAGTGTGGCCCGAAGCCCACCTGCATTAAACATGACATTACCTCAGCTGTGATGGGCAATGCAATGGGATATATTTATGTACCGCCGGTGGCTTCCTGGCACCCACCCATGCTGTGCGTCCACAGGGAGTTGTAACTGCATGTGTCCACTTCTAAAGAACCCCAGTCTGACTGGGGCATGCAGTGTGGGCCGAAGCCCACCTGCATTAAACATGACATTATTACCTCAGCTGTGATGGGCAATGCAATGGGATATATTTATGTACCGCCGGTGGCTTCCTGGCACCCACCCATGCTGTTGGTCCACAGGGACTTCACAATAGGGAGTTGTACCTGCCTGTGTCTATGAATTAAAAACCCTGGTCCGGTTGGGGCATGCAGTGTGGGCCGAAGCCCACCTGCATTTAATCTGACGTTAGCTCTGCTGTCCAGGGCACTGCAATGGGATACATTTATGTACAGCCGGTGGGTTCCAGGGAGCAACCCATGCTGTGGGTGCACACGGAATTCCCATTGCGGAGTTGTACCTGCCTGTGACTATTTATAAAAAACCGCAGTCTGACTGGGGCATGCAGACACCTAGACAGAATGAATAGTGTGTGGCACGTAGGTTCCCCATTGCTATGCCCACGTGTGCAGCTCCAGATGGAGGTGGCACAGGATTGGATTTCTCATTGCTTATGTACAGCATTGTGGACTATCGCCCCGTCCCTTTTAAAGAGGGTCGCTGCCTAGCCGAGCCAACCCTCTGCAGTGTGTGCCTGCGGTTCCTCCTCTTGGCAGACGCACTTATAAATAGACATGAGTGTGGCGTGGCATGAGGGCAGCTGAAGGCTGCGCAGGGACACTTTGGTGTGCGCTGTGGGGGGGGAGGGGGGGGGTTGGGCAGCATGTAACCCAGGAGAAGTGGCAGTGGAGTGTCATGCAGGCAGTGATTGTGCTTTGTTGTAGCTAGTGTGGTGCTTAGCAACGTTATGCATTGCTAATGAGGGCTTTTCAGAAGTGAAAGTTGTTGGGAGGGGGGGGGCCCACTCTTGCCGCTATTGTGGTTTAATATTGGGACCTGGGAACTTGAGATGCAGCCCAACATGTAGCCCCTCACCTGCCCTATCCGTTGCTGTGTCGTTCCCATCACTTTCTTGAATTGCCCAGATTTTCACAAACGAAAACCTTAGCGAGCATCGGCGATATACAAAAATGCTCGGGTCGCCCATTGACTTCAATGGGGTTCGTTACTCGAAACGAACCCTCGAGCATCGCGAAAAGTTCGTCTCGAGTAACGAGCACCCAAGCATTTTGGTGCTCGCTCATCTCTATTTAAGATCT
The DNA here is from genome assembly GCF_035609145.1 of Eleutherodactylus coqui. NCBI lineage: Eukaryota > Metazoa > Chordata > Amphibia > Anura > Eleutherodactylidae > Eleutherodactylus > Eleutherodactylus coqui. The sequence goes on along the minus strand of NC_089844.1, from coordinate 30,422,497 downwards.
TGGTTATTGGAGCCCAGAATCATGGACTTTCGATAGAGGCAGAGAAACACCAAGACTCAGCTGGTATAGGGTTGGTGGTGTTATGTGTAGAGGGGGACGCCTCTTTTTTTCCGAGCGATTTCTTTGTGTTTTAAGTTTGTGTTTGTGTGCCTGTTACTTTTAGGATGTGTAGTTGTGGTGGGTAGTTCATTAAGGACTTCCTGGTGCCAGTGTGAGACACAGTGATGGTGAAGCCTTGCCGTTTTGCTGCTCTCCAGCTCCTGGGCAGGCATCAGGGACAACATTTAGGATGATACTACATGAGCCAGATTTATTAACTGTGACCACATTAAAGTTTTGCTATCTAGGAATTAATGCCATGGGTACTCCATGTACCTACCACCTTGTCCAGAATCATCTAGTGAAGCTCACACGATACTGAAACAAATGGACATTCCTATATCCTGTATTAGAATATGGTACAGCAGTGACTTTTATTCAAGTGCCTGATGTTTGTGCAGTTCCGGTACTCTGTACTGCACACCGGCAAGAAATATGATGCAGAAGCCACTATGTGGATGTCTTCCACAGGAATCACCTACTAGCTTCAATGCTTCAGAAGCCTTCAGATAGATTGTGCAATCTCCATCGAAACCTCCCTATGATCCTGGCCTGTGTCCTGGGAGCCCCTACCTTTTATTCTGGCCTCCCTACATTATGCACAATACTGCATACCTTCCTGGAAAGGTACTTTGAAATGTATATGCTACCTATTTGCTTAGGAGTATCTCCATAGCATTCTGTATTACTGTCTGATTGTTGGATTCTCTAAGTTCCCTGATGAGGAAAGCTCTACAAATGTAGAATGTAATATATGGTCTTGCTGAGTCCACCAGAGATGGGGAAGGTCTCTGCTGTGGCCTTCTACTCCTGGGGTTCAAATCAGAGGATCCCCTCTATAATGTCTGTATGTATTAATAGTCGAGTGAAAATAATGTCCTACACACCACTAAAATAGGCCGGGTGCTTGTGGGAGACTTGCAAGAGTCCAATGCAATTTAGCAGAAAAATCCACAGCATTCAGATTAATGTACAGCTGGTATTCAGTATTTATTCAGCACATGTAGATGCATCCAGGGCATTGGATGAGTATTGGCCATATGGCAGTTCAGTCTGCACATAGTGTCAGATGTTTCAGTCTAGCTGGACCTTCTTCAAGGACTGAGGCTGTCTCAGCAAGAAGTGAAAGGAGATGCTATGGGCATTACTTCTTTCACTTCTTGCTGAGACAGTCTCAGTTGTTGTAAAAGGTCTGGCTAGACCAAAACGTCCGACACTATGTGCAGGCTATACTAACATATGGGTAATACACTTTCAATGCCCTGTATGTATCTACATGTGCTAAATAAATATTGAATACTGATTGCAAAGTGATCAGAGTGCTGTAGATATTTTCCACTGTATGTACTAGGTCATATGCAAATGGACAATCCAGATGTGACAACTCATTTAATGAGATTTTTACAAAGATTTTTTTCCCAAAAAATATGGCTAGGATCAGATGACAAATAAAAATGAATTCGTACTGTGATGATACTGAAACTAAACTGAGTTTGTCAAGAATATATTTAAGAATATGACTAGAGTTGAGCGAACGTACTCTTCCGAGCTTGATGCTCGTTCGAGTATTAGCATACTAGTGAGTGTAGTATTAGAGAGAGAGAGAGAGACAGAGAGAGAGAGAGAGAGAGAGAGAGAGAGAGAGAGCTTGGCAACCGGCGTCCCACATACAAAAATGCTCGAGTCTCTCATTGAAGTCAATGGAGTTTGTTACTCGAATAGAGCTCTCGAATTTTACGAAAAGCTCGACTCGAATAATGAGGACCTGAGAATTTTGGTGCTCGCTAGGGATGAGCGAGCATACTCGGTTCGGGTGTTTTTGCACTCGAACACCGCTTTTTCCGAGTAACTGATTACTCGAACGAAAAGATTCGGGGGGCGCTGGGGGGCGGCGTGGTGGGGCGGGGGTAGCAGTGGTGAACAGTGGGGAGCTATCTCCCCCCCCCACTCCCCTCTGCAACCCCCCGCTCACCCCCGGCGCCCCCCGAATCTTTTCGTCCAAGTAGTCAGTTACTCGGAAAAAGCGGTGCTCGAGTGCAAAAACACCCGAACCGAGTACGTTCGCTCATCTCTACTATATGACTGTTAATATTGAAATAAAAAAATCTATGAAGATAGGAATAACTGTCTAGTATAATTGTATCAAGAATGGTCAACAGATATAAGCATGTGTCTGTCAGATTAAAGCATACATAGCACACCCTAGAGAGACAGAGATATACCGGAATACTACAAAGGTCCTAAAGAAATACCGCAAAAAAGGAAAAATATTTTCAACAGATTGATTCTCATAGTCAATATAGACAATAAATATATAATGTATCATTTTTCTTTAATAGTGCCACCAGACTACTCCTATTAATAGATGCAACAGACTACCCTCATTAACAGTGCCATTAACAGTGCCACCAGAATGCTGTTAACAGTGCTATCAGAGCACCGGCAAAGCCACCAGAATCTCTTATCAATAGTGCTATCATTAATAATGCCCTTAAAGTGTACCCGAGTCTTCAACAAGTTTTCTAAAATATAACAGGTTCTCCTTACTCGCTCATTTGCTCCTGTTTGAGCCTTCTTTCATGTCTGTAAGTTCTGATATTCAGGTGGTCTTACCCATTTTTCTGTTACCCTGCTGTTTGCAATTCACTTCCATGCAGGGGACGTGTCATAAGTCTAGTATTCTGCCTGTAGTTAACTGTCCTGCACTTCTTTGCCCCGACTTCCCGCACTGCAATATGCAGTCTGTGCTCCAATCAGCAAGGAGACAGTATTTGAATGTTCCCTCCTCTGCTCTCCCAGGACAATTCAGGCATTCAGATACATTCTGGCCAAATGGTGAGTAAAGCCAATATAATGTGTTTACACACACATATACACACAGACACAAACAATCCCAAGAGAGATTGTGGAGTTTGTTATCAAAGTGTCTGCAGATCTGTCGGCCTGCAGCCTCTATGTGTATGGAAGCCACCTGTGATGATAGCTTCCCTCCCCTGTGTCCTTGTTACTACAGCAGCTCTCCATCTAAAGCCAAAAACTGGAAGCTGGATGGGAGAACCCTAGTGGCAGCCACTTTAAACATGATTTACTGGGGTAAAGCAACAACCTTTTAACCCTTTCCAATCCACTGTCTGATGTCTAAAGACATTATAATTCAAGGCTGTACAGCTCTGATGTTCGAAGACATCCATCGGGGCTCTCTTACTGTATATTGCCAGCCTTTCTGCTGTCAGAGCCTACCCAACGCGTTACCTCATGCAATACTGGCTTTAGCCAGCAGATAGAGCTGTTTTATAATGGCAGAAAACGAGTAAGCCCCCTAAGAAAACCAGGATACAAATTGGATTGGAAATGTTTACATGTAAGTATATTACAGAAATGATGAGATGAACACAACTTAGTAGATGAGTATACATTGTCTGAAAAGTTAGTGTCTAGAGATGAGCGAGCATACTCGTCCGAGCTTGATGCTCGTTCAAGTATTAGGGTGTTTGAGATGCTTGTTCCTCGAGACGAGCACCACGCGATGTTCGAGTTACTTTCACTTTCTTCTCTGAGAGATTTGCGCGCTTTTCTGGCCAATAGAAAGACAGGGAAGGCATTACAACTTCCTCTTGTGACGTTCCAGCCCTATACCACCCCCCTGCAGTGAGTGGCTGGGGAGATCAGGTGTCACCCGAGTAATAAAATCTGCCCCGCCCGCGTCTCGCCACAGATGCATGCTGACAGAGATCAGGGAAAATGCTGCTGATGCTGCTGCTGCTATAGGACAGTGTTAGGTGTTATTTTAATCTTCAAGAACCCCAACGGTCCTTCTTAGGGCCACATCTGACCGTGTGCAGTACTGTTGAGGCTGCTGGGAGCAGTGTTGCACAATTTTTTTTTTTTGTATATCGGGTGTGCAGAGCATTGCGTCCTCAGTCTGCAGTCATTGTACATAGTATAGGGGCAGTACTGGTGAGGCAGGGACAGTGGTACAGGGAAAGAGGTATACTGGCTATATAGGCAGTGTGGTTGTTCCCACAAAGTTTAAAAATATACAAGATTTGGCCTGCCTGTCAGTGCCTTCTGTTTACAGCGTCTCTGCTGGGGGTAGTAGTTGGTGAATTAATACCCAGCCTTGCGCATAATTGTTTCCTGCCTCTGCAGTGCATTACGTACGCGAAGTCAGCCTCCAACAGGGCAATCGAAATACAGTGCATATCACAGGCAGTGTGGTTTTTCCAACAAAGTTAAAAAATATACAAGATTTGGCCTGCCTGTCAGTGTCTTCCGTTTACAGCGTCTCTGCTAGGGGAAGTAGTTGGTGAATTAATACCCAGCCTTGCGCATAATTGTTGCCTGCCTCTGCAGTGCGTTACGTATGCGAAGTCAGCCTCCAACCACAGGCCAATAAGCGGCACATTTAATTACAGCGTTCTGTTTCTGCTAATCTCGTAATACACCATGCTGAGGGGTAGGGGTAGGCCTAGAGGACGTGGACGGGGGCGAGGACGCGGAGGCCCAAGTCAGGGTGTGGGCACAGGCCGGGCTCCTGATCCAGGTGTATCGCAGCCGACTGCTGCGGGATTAGGAGAGAGGCAAGTTTCTGGTGTCCCCAGATTCATCTCACAATTAATGGGTCCACGCGGTAGACCTTTATTAGAAAATGAGCAGTGTGAGCAGGTCCTGTCGTGGATCGCAGAAAGTGCATCCAGCAATCTATTGACCACCCAGACTTCTACGCCGTCCACTGCTGCAACTCTAAATCCTCTGGCTGCTGCTCCTGCTTCCTCCCAGCCTCCTCACTCCATTAAAATGACACATTCTGAGGAGCAGGCAGACTTCCAGGAACTGTTCTCGGGCCCCTGCCCAGAATGCGCAGCAATGGTTCCTCTCCCACCGGAGGAGTTTGTCGTGACCGATGCCCAACCTTTGGAAAGTTCCCGGGGTCCGGGGGATGAGGCTGGGGACTTCCGGCAACTGTCTCAAGAGCTTTCAGTGGGTGAGGAGGACGATGACGATGAGACACAGTTGTCTATCAGTCAGGTAGTAGTAATTTCAGTAAGTCCGAGGGAGGAGCACACAGAGGATTCGGAGGAAGAGCAGCTGGACGATGAGGTGACTGACCCCACCTGTTTTGCTAAGCCTACTAAGGACAGGTCTTCAGAGGGGGGGGGCAAGTGCAGCAGCAGGGCAGGTTGGAAGAGGCAGTGCGGTGGCCAGGGGTAGAGGCAGGGCCAGACCGAGTAATCCACCAACTGTTTCCCAAAGCGCCCCCTCGCGCCATGCCATCCTGCAGAGGCCGAGGTGCTCAAAGGTGTGGCAGTTTTTCACTGAGAGTGCAGACGACCGACGAACTGTGGTGTGCAAGGTTTGTCGTGCCAAGATAAGCCGGGGAGCCACCACCACCAGCCTTACCACCACCAGCATGCGCAGGCATATGATGGCCAAGCACCCCACAAGGTGGGACGAAGGCTGTTCACCGCCTCCGGTTTGCACCACTGCCTCTCCCCCTGTGCCCCAACCTGCCACTGAGATCCAACCCCCCTCTCAGGACACAGGCACGACCGTCTCCCGGCCTGCACCCACACGCTCACCTCCGCTGTCCTCGGCCCCATCCAGCAATGTCTCTCAGTGCAGCATCCAGACGTCGCTAGCGCAACTGTTTGAGTGCAAGAGCAAGTACGCCGCCACGCACCCGCACGCTCAAGCGTTAAACGTGCACATAGCCAAATTGATCAGCCTGGAGATGCTGCCGTATAGGCTTGTGGAAATGGAGGCTTTCAAAAACATGATGGCGGCGGCGCCCCGCGCTACTCGGTTCCCAGTCGCCACTACTTTTCCCGATGTGCCGTCCCAGCCCTGCACGACCACGTCTCCCGCAACATTGTACGCGCCCTCAACAACGCAGTTACTGCCAAGGTCCACTTAATCCTGGCCACATTCCGAAAACCAACTAAATAAAACCGCGCTACTAGGTCCGCAGTCGCCACCACATTCCCACCAACGCGATTACTGTTAAGGTACATATTACCAGTCTGACTAGGGCATGCACTGTGGGCCGAAGCCCACCTGTTTTGTATGTCACGTTAGCTCTGCTTAGCAGGGCACTGCAATGGGATACATTTATGTACCGCCGATGGGTTCTAGGGAGCCACCCATGCTGTGGGTCCACAGGGACTTCACATTAGGGATTTGTACCTGCCAGTGTCTATGTATTAAAAACCCCGGTCAGACTGGGGCATGCAGTGTGGGCCGAAGCCCACCTGCATTTAATCGGACGTTACCTTAGCTGTGCTGAGCAATGCAATGGGATATATTTATGTACCGCCGGTGGCTTCCTGGGACACACCTATGCTGTCGGTCCACACAGAGTTGTAACTGCATGTGTCAACTTATAAAGAACCCCAGTCTGACTGGGGCATGCATTGTGGGCCGAAGCCCACCTGCATTAAACCTGACGTTACCTCAGCTCTGCTGGGCACTGCAATGGGATTTATTTATGTACCGCCGGTAGGTTCGAGGGAGCCACCCATGCTGTCGGTCCACACGGAGTTGTAACTGCATGTGTCTACTTATAAAGAACCCCAGTCTGACTGGGGCATGCAGTGTGGGCCGAAGCCCACCTGCATTAAACCTGACGTTACCTCAGCTGTGCTGGGCAATGCAATGGGATATATTTATGTACCGTCGGTGGCTTCCTGGGACCCACCTATGCTGTTGGTCCACACGGAGTTGTAACTGCATGTGTCTACTTATAAAGTACCCCAGTCTGACTGGGGCATGCAGTGTGTGCTGAATCCCACCTGCATTAAACCTGACGTTACCTCAGCTGTGCTGGGCACTGCAATGGTATTTGTTTATGTACCGCCGGTGGGTTCCAGGGAGCCACCCATGCTGTCGGTGCACACGAAATTCCCATTGCGGAGTTGTACCTGCCTGTGACTATTTATAAAAAAAACCCGGTCTGACTGGGGCATGCAGTGTGGGCCGAAGCCCACCTGTATTTAATCTGACGTTAGCTCTACTATCTGGGGCACTGCATTGGGACAAACTACAGGAGCAATACAGCGCTAATGAGACGTTCACAGCTACGCTAGCATTGGAGTCCGCTGTAGGCCTGCGATTTCTGAGGGTTTGTGCAGAGGCCTATGTCCTGGGTGCAGTGAAAGTCCGCTTCCTGCCTAGGATTGCTGAAGCTGCCGGCCGAGGCCTATGTCGTGGCCGCGGTGCAAGTCTGCCATGTTTGGCTGGTCAGATCAATTTTTGGTTCATGTCTTGGGTTTCCTAGGACCCACCTGTTCTGTTGGTGCAAACTTAGCTCCCATCGCGGTGTTTGACCTGTCTGGCACAAAGGCACTGACTGACTTGGGTAGGGGGCAGAGCGCAGACGGCTTTTCCCTTGCAGTGTGGATTGAGCTATGCGTCCCCTTGACAGAATGAATAGTGTGTGGCACATGGGTTCCCCATTGCTATGCCCACGTGTGCAGCTCCTGATGGAGGTGGCAAAGGATTGGATTTCTCATTGCTTCTGTACAGCATTGTAGGCTATCGCCCCGCCCCTTTTAAAGAGGGTCGCTGCCTGGCCGTGCCAACCCTCTGCAGTGTGTGCCTGCGGTTCCTCCTCATGGCAGACGCACTTATAAATAGACATGAGGGTGGTGTGGCTATGAGGCCAGCGTGTGGCATGAGGGCAGCTGAAGGCAGCGCAGGGACACTTTGGTGTGCGCTGTGGACACTGGGTCGTGCGGGGGGGGGGGGGGAGTTGGGCAGCATGTAACCCAGGAGAAGTGGCAGCGGAGTGTCATGCAGGCAGTGATTGTGCTTTGTTGGAGGTAATGTGGTGCTTAGCTAAGGTATGCATTGCTAATGAGGGTTTTTCAGAAGTAAAAATTGTTGGGAGGGGGGGCCACTCTTGCCGCTATTGTGGCTTAATAGTGGGACCTGGGAACTTGAGATGCAGCCCAACATGTGTAGTGGAAACCCAATATTTCTATATTTTGGACTTTGAGCCCACGTGTGGTTCCTTTCTGGGCCTTGTTTCATACTGCCACCCATACGACAGTGTTAGCGCAAAATTCGCTATTATAGATATACCATGTGTTCCAAATTAAATAATATGTGTACAGGCCTGGAGAGCCTTCAAAGACCACACGGACTACATCATGTGTTCCCCAAAGAGTCTGTCTTTATTCTGCGCGCGTTAAAACTTAAATAAGTTTCAACACAGGAAGTATACAGTTACATTATTTAGCGTGCTGATTGGTTGTCCTCAGAGGGAGGTATTTGTGAGGTAGCTTGTGATGTCATCCATCTGGGAGGAACTTCAGTGAGCACGCTCAGTTCATTCTTGAATTTAGCTTCATGAGAAGAACATCCTGTGTTTCTCCTCTCTGCTGTCCAAGACAAAGCACTCCTAAAAAGGTTTGGCCAGTTAGAACTGGTTTTACCAGTTCTTGAGCTCCTCCAATACTTCTGGAGGTGGGGGGGAGGTGATGTTCCCTTCCTCCAGAAGTTCAGACCATTATAGACAAAATACAGTATATTCACAGTTGATAACAGAAAATACATACAAAATGGTGAACATATAGGATATCTCCCACAATTGTATTGACACAAAAGCATGGAGGACGACCACGGCCACTGGGATACTACTCCATGAGGTTAAATCCAGTGACTCGAGGAGCTCCCTCATCTGCTTGTGCGGTGGCAGCAGTACAGGCAATGGCTGACAAATCTTCTAAGTTGGTATTGGACTACCCCCTAGTGGTCCACACCCCAAATGACATCCAGAACATACTCATGCAAGTGCAACCCAAGCACTTATCTCTAGCCTATTAGATCCGGCTACGATGTGCTCTTTCCATGCCTCCCCCAATATTTCTTCCCAATGTTGTGATACCTTGAACCCGGCTACTCTTCTTTTAATCAGGTATTCCGGTTCAAACGGGGGAGGGGAGGCATAGGTGATCTGAGTATGGCAGATCAGCTATTTTTTTTAAATTGTTTAAAATTCTGTGCAACAAGATTCTGACATTATTGTAGTGATGTACACACTGTTAATGATGCATATTTTGAGTTTTCTTTGTAGATGGTATCAGGGTGAGGATTGATGATTCCGAACCAGATATGCAGAGGTAACACAACAAGATGTCCTAAACGCAGAAGCTCTGCCTCCGCATGTCTCAGGGCAAGAAGCAGAACCGGAGGCCCTCACTGAGGCGTGTGGAGTGGTAGAAGGTAAGACGGCAACTCTTTACACTGACTCCTGGAATGCATTTGGCATAGCTCATGATTATGGCCCAATATGAAGGGCCAGACAGCTTGTTATCTCAGTAGGACAGCCAATTAAGAATGGTGCAGCGGTGCAGAGTCTCATGGAAACCCTACTACTACTGCCTGGCAATGGAGAATTCACACCGATTTCTACAATGGAGAAGCGAGAGATGACACCCTCGCCGACAACACAGCAAAGGCAGCGGCCCTCAAGCCGTGGAAGAAAGAAGAATAGATACTGACAGCATGAGTCAGTGATAAAAAACTTTGGACTTTGATAAAGACTTTGATAAAAATTTTGGACTTTGATAAAAACTTTGGACTTGGATATGTCAAGGACTTTACAGTTACAAGTCAACGAGGAAGGAAAGCAGATGGGCTAAAAGACGGGAGCGACAGAACAGGACGGTGTATGGCGAACAATCAACAGAACTTGCCTACAGAGGTCCCTGTCCCCCATGATGGCCCAACTGGTACACAGAATCAAAAGCAGCGATGACGTCGACACTGAACAAGAATGGGTGACACCTAGGTTCTCTGTAGCTGCTGCATCATTTGTCCAGTTAGCATGATCTTTGCCATATGCGAGTCCGGACAGAAGTAAGGTGGCCATATAACACTTGCCTTGACCACTCTACCCATTTCAGGGATTGCCAATTTGACCACATTCAGCTCACACCTGTTGGGGAGTATGAATATGTGCTTGATGTTGCTCGAGTCTTTTTCAGATTGGAGGCCCACCCTGATACTAAGGTAGATGAGCAGATAACCACACAGAAGCTCATGAATGAGGTAATCTACAGATACAGGGTACCGGAAGAGAATGAGGTAAACGAAGGTACACACTTCACAGGTAAAATAATGTGACATCATGTCTAGAAAGTAATTGGACAGGGGAGTGTGCCTTAGTAAAGCCCTTATGCTCCCCCACATCCTGTCAGACAGCATTGAAGATAATGAGGTTACCCCCCATAGTTACTCTATCTTGATCCAACTCTGCTGTGTTCTGTAGTTATCCTGTCATGTTGGTCTATCCTTGTTTTCCGCATAGGTACAGCGGTTCCTTCCAGTCTTGTCACTAGGTAGTGTAGGGTCAGTGTAAGGCGGCCTGGACGTGTTCACCATCAGGACTATCTCCAGGAGGGACATTGGTGTGGGTGAAGATCAGGGAGTCCCACGCCATGCGTACCTGTGCACACTACTAGTATTGTAACAGCACACTAGAGTGAGAAGAGAGGCTCCTGGTGATAGTTTTGACCTACACGTGTACGTTGACGTCATCAGACAGCCAAGGGGGGTACCTGACGAGTTTTTAAAAATTTTCCTGATTATTATGGTAAATAAAATGTTGACTGGATTAATTATATAAGCAGTAATTTATAAGTTATACTAGGGACGCCTTATAGCGACTAGTCGACAAATAGGACCTACCTCGACTATGACTTTTCAAAATACAATGGCACTAGGTACGATTTTAGCCAAAAAAAGGGAGTGTCTGTAAGATGATAGGGGAGACTTGTACCTACATTCCAGACAAAACGTGACCCGCAGGTAAAGACGCAGTTGCCATTAAGAAGCTGACCGCACTAACTAAAAAGAGCTAACCTTAATCTGTTTTCCTCAGTAAGGTACCTAACAGGAGAAGGAAAAAATATATATAAAATAAATTTTGAAACATTGTGTATTTAGAACACTGTGATAGGTTTTCGCTAAGATTTTGCTTTATTTTATCTGCAGTGCACTCTGCTCATGCCATGCAACATGCCGGTGTTACAACGCCCCTGGTCCTGTTACCTTGCCACCTCTGGAAAAGGGAAGTGGGAACAATCACCTTGTAGCTCTTTCCTTCCAGACTAATATATATGATAATGCACTTACTAATAAGACAAAGATTCAGTCATGTTGATCAGTAATTAGATAGTCCTGACTTTGCACTCTTGTTGATGAATCGAGGTAGCGTCAAGAAGGCGGGGTTCTATACAAGTTATGCAGTGTTTACCTGAAATAGTAAAAGTCGCACCTCTCCTAACCTAATGCCTCGAGATCCCAGGTGGTAGCCTAGACCTCCACATGTACCAAAAGACCCGATTGCCATGAACCCACACCTAGGTATCAGAGGGGCATTTACAGCCTAAGCGACAGTTGTGAAAGACCGCCACTCTACTGAGTTTTCAGAACGTTCTACACAAGAGGTTATTCTGATAAGGAAGTTATTAATTATATTTGTCACCTTTATAGTCATCCTAATTTCTGTTTGTCGTTGCATACAGTGTATTCCGACCCTGATGACTACCTGGTCCACCTGTCTCACTACGAGGTCCAACAAAAAGCCCACTGTCAGCGCAAACGTCGTCATCATGAATCCAGAATACGATGATGTCGAACCATCCTATACCCCCATGACAGCAGTAGCTCCAGTGTACAACACAATGCGAGTCTAGGGTCAGCGGTGGGGGTGGGACGGAACAGGGCGAGTTTAGTGAAACAGATAGTTTCAAGGGGGGTCTGTAGTGGAAACCCAATATTTCTATATTTTGGACTTTGAGCCTTTGGTAGTGGACATTAGTGAATTTAACATTCTGTATAACCAAATGTCATGTTTGCCTTCTGTCCTTACACTTATGCAATATGCAATACATCCTCTTATGAAACTTCTGTTCTCAAAACGCTGACAAGATAATATATAGTATAAACACATTACATTTTCCATCTGTTTTGCAACTTTGGAAGACAGTATAACTCAGACATGGACAACCGCAGTCTGAAACAGCTACCGCAATAATTACTCAAGCAATTTTACTGGAAACATATGCAAATAACACGGGAGGTCTATGCTATTACTAACTCATGATGTAACCCAATTATATCGAAGGAACCACACGTGGGCCTAAGACAACCCAGTAATTTCATCCACCACCTGATGGCCAATCACAGATGACCGGAGGATGGAAGAATTGCAAGATGCTTATCCAATAATTAAACAATACGTTGTATCTATGTAATCTTTTGACCTGCCCAGATGTTAAACTCTTAAAAGAGGCTACACGCCCAACATTAAAGTTAGAATTGAGGAAGCTATACATGCTGAACCTTGTGTCAGTGTGAAAACTTCTTATTCGCATTATCAATTCAGAATTAATATGGAAGGGTGTAAACATTCCAAATTGAGTAAGCCGTGGTTCCACAAAGGAATTCTACGACACATGTAGCCCCTCGCCTGCCCTATCTGTTTTTGTGTTGTTCCCATCAGTTTCTTGAATTGCCCAGATTTTCACAAATGAAAACCTTAGCGAGCATCGGCGATATACAAAAATGCTCGGGTCGCCCATTGACTTCATTGGGGTTCGTTAATCGAAACAAACCCTCGAGCATCGCGAAAAGTTCGACTCGAGTAACGAGCACCCGAGCATTTTGGTGCTCGCTCATCTCTATTAGTGTCCCTTTAATAATTATTATATTTACTTATACAGTGCCCTGACTCCTATTGGTTCAGTACTGTATGTTATGTCTTATTTTGGCCCTCTGACTTGTAAAGTGCTGCAGAATATGTTGGTGCTATAAAAAGATTATTACTACAGTGCCAATATTTCCCACTGTGCTTTACCCTTACAGTGTCTACCACAGGGCCGCTTTCCTTTACATTACTATGAGTAATAAGGCTGTCCCTTATTTTAGTATGCTTGCAATAAATCTCTCCGAGACATGAATATCATGAATATTGCCTTATTTTGAATTTTACTTTTGAAATAACCGGCGCAAAATTGATTAAATTGGATAATCTATTTAAAAAATCATCACTAGTAATGTAGGTAGAACTGTGAATATACAAGACAAGTACATTAGATAACCATTTAGGCAATAGCACACCTCAATTTTGAAGTACAGTATATACCAGGAGATCTTACCCCGTACTAGAACAGGGATTGCATTTGCTTGACATTAAATCCTAATGCCATATGGACTTGGGCTTTAATGGAAATAATGTGATGTTTTTGACACATAACATGTGGACTAGATTACACTTTTGTTACTTGTTAATACATTTTGATAGTATAATGTAATGATGTCCCCCATGGCAGAGTTTCTAAAATTGTTGCCGTTACAGAATCCTTCTCGGAACTTTTGTGAGGAAGAACCTAATCCATTCATGTTTAAGCTTGCCATGAAGAAAAGGCAATGTCAAAATTAGTTTGGGAAATGGGGAACATAACGGGCCTCTCTGAATTCAATTTCTAAAACATATACACATTCTGCAGAGACCTTCAATTAAAGTCTAGGGGGAATTTACTCATAATGTGTCAGTAAATCTGGTTTCAGTTCAAATCATTTCAGAAATTACTGAAGCTCAATGGGGGTTATTTATTTAAACCAGCGTTTTACACGCCGGTCTAAGTCAAGGCAGTGCCCAGCTGCGAACAATAAATGTATTAAGAGGCAGAGGTTCCATCTAGTGGCACCTCCGTGGGACAGATAAAAAGTTTCTGCCAGCTTTTTGAAAAAGTGCGACAAAACTGAGACTTGTCCTGGCTATGATCAATAAGCTGCCATGTTTTTCTGCGAGTTTCAATGCCACAGCTGAACATTGATCAGAGTAGTAGCTTGTGTTGCTTCATCTGTGGCAGGGATTCAGTTTGTAGTTCCTGTCCTTTATCTAAATACATAATAGCTGTGATCAAGAAAACAGTTGCTTTCGAAACATGTCTTGCCTTGACATGGTACCACATGGTACCCATCATGTATCATTTTAGGAATTTTTTGTAATTAAAGAATAATAAAAGTAGTGTTTTTAAGGAGCCGCAGTTTTACTCCTTTTGTTGTTGCTTTATCTAAATACCTTGGTCAAGGCATTATGTGCCTTTTTACCAGCACCCCTATAGCACTCTGCATAGTACAGTTTAGTTCAATGAACCTCTTTTTTTTATGAACGTCAACAAGGATGTTTCATTGACAAACTGTATGTGATTTAACATTGTTTCATCACCTGGTCATCGTATATACTCTAATTTGGGCATTTAGTTTAGCATGTGGTGCATTATTATTTTTAACCCTTTGCAATCCAATTTTGGATTCAGGGTTTCCTAGGGGGCTTTCTCTTTCTGCCATTATACAATGGCGCCGTCTGCTGGTTAGAGCCAGTACTGAGGTAGGAGAAATGTTGGAGAGGCCCCAAACAACAGAGCGGCCAGTAATATACAGTAAGAATACCCTGCCGGACGTCTTCTGACATCGGAGCTGTACAGCCTTCAATCAGAAGGTCTTCAGATGCCAGACAGTGGATTGGAAAGGGTTAATTGTCCAGGTGTGTGTAGTTTTAATTATTCTTAAGCTTACTGTCCTGGATTCATGTGTAAAGTTGTATTGTTTGGATACTATAGTCAGTGAGCATGGCTTTGATGTGTTTCTTTGTTTGCTCCTGGTTAAAAGGAATTAAAGGTCTGGTTTGTGGCAGATTGGTAATTGCATATGTTTTTTGGACAAGAGAGTCGGTTTGGCTTATCAACATCTACATATATCGCTCTGGTTGGGAGTGAGGGTTTGGAGCTTTTCCAGAACTTGCATAAACCATCTTGTCATCACTAAGGACATTGTGTTGGGTGGAGACTTCAACTGTGCGATTGAAGAAGATAAGCACCACTCAGCAACAACTGACTTGGATGTTTCCTGTAAACTGCTCATTAAGATGGTCATGCAGGTGTCCTTATGGGATGTGGGATCCTCACCAAGATACTGTTCAACCACATGAAAGTTGTCACGGGATAGATCGTCCCATTTATGAGGGAACACCAGCTGGAGGAAATCAAGCCCAGCTTGTAGAGACCAAAAGGTTGGCCTCTAAGAACTTACGTGGATGGTAGGGGACTATGCAACACCAGTAACTGCTCAAACACTATACGTCGAAGAACAAAAGCGTAACTTGGAGCTGCCGGGCCCTGATGTAAAATCTATAATCAAACCCCCAAACTGTGATGTTTCATTCATAGTCCTAGTCTCCTTATAGGAAAAGAGAGACCTTATGGGCACCTTAAGGCTTCAGGGCTCGGGTGTGACTGCCTCCTCTGCACCCATTATAGTTCCACCACTGCTGAAGAAACACCCTTGCACATTTTTTGTTAGTGCCCATTTGCACAGGCCTTAGGGTGCATTCACATGGGCGAGAGGAAGAGTGAGTCGCGG
Source organism: Eleutherodactylus coqui (assembly GCF_035609145.1). Classification (NCBI taxonomy): domain Eukaryota; kingdom Metazoa; phylum Chordata; class Amphibia; order Anura; family Eleutherodactylidae; genus Eleutherodactylus; species Eleutherodactylus coqui. The sequence goes on along the minus strand of NC_089844.1, from coordinate 30,406,966 downwards.
CTCGTCAATCTTGGGCGCAACTTGCATCGCACAGCACATGGACACTCCATCCGTGTGCCATGTAAACTGCAAAAGACACACATCTGCATGTTCTATTCTTGTCCGAGATTCACATGGAAAGAGGCGTGCGACACTACTGTCTCAGAAAACTTGCACAATTCAACATTTGCAGAAATATTATATATATATATATATATATATACTATATATATATATATATATATATATATATAGTCATGTTCCAGTGCAGTCAAGTGCACAGAGCCTGTACAGCAATATTTGGAGTCCTTACTCTTCCGGTACCGCTGTATGGTACAGTTGTACTGGCACTAAATTGTCACCATATGACAAAGAATATCGGCAACCAATAAAACATGCACAATATTGACAATACATTACGGAGAATGTCCCAGCAACACGTCATCTGATGGAGCACCCTCCTTTTTTTCTATAAACCGATCAGCAAAAGGAGATACGTAGGGGTAGAGTATAGCCCCTATAAAGTCAACTTGCAGTTTGCATGGAGCCGTAATATGATCATGCGCCCTCATTTTTAAAAAAAACATCCCACAAAGAGAACCCTAACTGAGGGGTGATCAAATAACTATGTATAAATACATAAGCGGACAATACAAGGATCTCTCCCATGATCTGTTTATACCCAGGACTGCAACGGTAACGAGAGGACATCCGCTACGTCTAGAGGAAAGCAGGTTTCATTGCCAACACAGAAAAGGGTTCTTTACTGTAAAAGCAGTTAGACTGTGGAACTCTCTGCCTGAGGATGTGGTGATGGCAAAATAAATAGAGGAGTTTAAAAGGGGACTTGATGTCTTTCTGGAGAGGAAGGATATTATAGGTTATAAATCTTAGGTTAATTGTTAATCAGGATATACAGGCAGGTAGGAACTATTAGGGGTTGATCCAGGGAACAGTCTGATTGCCATTAGGGAGTCAGGAAGGAATTTCCCCCCAAAAGGGCTAATTGGCTCCTGCCTCTTGGGGTTTTTTGCCTTCCTCTGGATCAACAACACAGGAGGATAAAACAGGCTGGACTAGATGGACATAGTCTTCATTCGGCCTTATATACTATGTTAGTATGTATGTTACTATGTTACTATGTAACCCAAGCCAGATACTTTGATTTTCTGCATCCATATATGTATATAGCCATACTGTTCAGAGTTTACAAACGTTGTTATTCTTAAGATCTCCAAGTGTTTTGCTTCTCTGTTTAATCACTCATAATAAATCTGAATAAAGGTTAATATTGGTAAGTCCTGTAACAACATGAGCCGGTGCTGCAGTCTATGATCTGATGGTGGTATGAATGCATTTGGCCATACAGCTTAGATAAATCACTGATAAAAAAGGAATAGTGCCAGTGAATACTTATTACATATATATGGCATTCTGTGATTGTATATGTGGAGTTTTTCTGGCATTTTCTGCAAACTAAGATATTTCTATGTGATTCTAAACAGTAATTGTAGTAACCATTGCTTGTGCTTGTAAAGTTCCTCTGTTGCTACTACATGTTGTGTTTGCTGACATTTGATACCATTTACTACTCGTTTATGTTGTGTGTGTATATCTGCTGTACTCATGAAATCTAATACAGACTTAAAGGAGATGTCCCGAGGCAGCAAGTGGGTCTATACACTTCTGTATGGCCATAATAATGCACTTTGTAATGTACATTGTGCATTAATTATGAGCCATACAGAAGTTATAAAAAGTTTTATACTTACCTGCTCCGTTGCTGGCGTCCTCGTCTCCATGGTGCCGACTAATTTTCGCCCTCCGATGGCCAAATTAGCCGCGCTTGCGCAGTCCGGGTCTTCTCCTCTTCTCTATGGGGCTCCGTGTAGCTCCGTGTAGCTCCGCCCCGTCACGTGCCGATTCCAGCCAATCAGGAGGCTGGAATCGGCAATGGACCGCACAGAAGCCCTGCGGTCCATGAAGACAGAGGATCCCGGCGGCCATCTTCAGCAGGTGAGTATGAAGACGCCGGACCGCCGGGATTCAGGTAAGCGCTGTGCGGGTGGTTTTTTTAACCCCTGCATCGGGGTTGTCTCGCGCCGAATGGGGGGGGGGGTTTAAAAAAAAAAAAACCCGTTTCGGCGCGGGACATCTCCTTTAAAGGGCTCTTGAGATTTGTAATTTCTTCTTATGGAATCAGCAGGGATGCCTTCTTACCTCCTCTTTGCCTTTACCCTTTTTTCCTTTGCCTTTGCCTTTATCTTTTTCCTTTTTTCCTTTCTTTTTCCCCTTCTCCTTTTTTCCCTTCTCCTTCTTCTTTTTATCTTTTGCTTCTTCTTTAGCGGCTAGCTCCGCAGCAACCTAAATTAATAGGAAAAAATAGGGAAAAACCAAAACTTTTATGTATAATTATTTTATCGCATTGCAGTTTATAATTCAGCGCTCCACATCACCTATGGCAGTTTTTACCCCGGTCTGTCATATAATAATTTCTCTAACATAGTAAAAAAAACACCTAAGAATTGCTAGTACTAGTTACCAATATGTATGTAATTGTTGTTGGAGGTTCTCTGAACTGCAAGTGAGATAAAGCAGTGATTATGGGCCAGGCATTTCATTGATATTTTGAAGTAGCCCTACGGTCTGCCACTTGCCAGCCTGGAATTATTACATGGGACCAGTGACATAGCTGCTGGGTAGCAGTGGCCCTAGGACCACTCATGTGATGGAGCTTTATCACTTTCCAGAGATTACTATTACTTACCAGGGGCAAAAATGGGGCATTAGTATTTTATAAAGGGCACAAAGATGGTATTATTACTGTGTAGGAACATAAAGGGGGCAAAACTGTCTGGAGCACTAAGAGGAGCATTATTACAATGTGGGACACTGAAAGGTTCACTATCACTCTGTGGGGTAATAAAGTTGGCACTTGTACTGTGTGGCATACTGTGCTTAGCACAATATGAGGTACTATCTTTTTGGCACTGCTATTTTTGTTTTTTGCGGCACTATTTTTGGGGGTATAATTATAGTTGTGACACCATTACATATGAAGCACAATATTTGAGGGCTCCATACCACAGCAGATACAGTAATAGGGGTAGATGGGGCAGCAACAGGGATAGAATTGGGAGTAACAACAGTATGACGAGTTTGGGTAGGTTGGTAAATGATTAGTAGGGTGCAGGAAAAGCTAGGAGCCAAAGATGTTTTATTGCAGATTTTGCAGAGATAAAAGTCTGCATGGCGGTCTGGGCCAGATGGAGAAGATAGAAAAAGTGAACAACTGTAGTCAGTGAAGACGTTACATGTGAGACACTAGATATAACTTTATTGTAATCATGGTCTGCTGAGAGCCTTTGGTATCTAACTCTATAGGATCACTGTATGTGGTGATATTGGACTTTGTATGACCAATATTATAAGGATGTAACTTTGCGGTTGTAAACACGTTAGTCCAACTGCACAGCAAATTCAGATAACACAGACTTTAGCCTCCAAAACCCAGATAGGCTACTACAACAGTTGAAACCAGCGGAGAACCCAGGAAACCAGAATGACTTTATCTTTGCCTGCAGCTCAGAAAAACCCAAAGTGATGAACATGCAGAGCAGATTATATCAGTGTAATTCATACATAAGTCCATATGAATGCACTGTGGAAAACTTATGTAGATCGAAGAAGGCAGCAAAAAGGAAAGAAATATGGAAATAAAGAGTGACTCTAAGAATTATAACACTTATCCAAAGCCTCAACACGTCTTTAATATTCTTTGTGTTTTAATATTGTATATTGCTGTATAATTTACAGTATGTGATAAAAGAGTCCGTTTTTATTTCATCTTTGGCATTTCGGTCAGATAGTTCTTGCCAGAGATAAAATGTAGGATAGGATTGGGGCGAAGCGCGATGCTAAACATGCACAAAATCTGTAAAAGTAGGCAAATTGGTATAACAACTAAACGCAGGATAGTGCAAGCCACCGGGAGCCATGTATGAATGTGAGAGCTGGACTGCGAAAAAAGCTGATAGGAAGATTGATGCGTTTGAGCTGTGGTGCTGGTGAATGCTGCTGCGTATGTCCTGGACGGCGAGAGGAACAAACAGAGAAGTCCTGAATCGTATAAGACCCGATATATCACTGGAGGGGAAGATGGCCGGGCTCAGGCTCACGGATTTTGGCCATGTAATGTGAGCAGAATCCAGAATCGCTGGAATAATCTATAATTAGAGATGAGCGAGTATACTCGTTAAGGTACATTACTCGAGCGAGTAGTGCCATAGCCAAGTATCTCCCCGCTTGTCTCTAAAGATTCGGGGGCCGGTGGGGGGCGGGGAGCGGCAGGGAAGGAATGGAGGGGAGATCTCTCACTTCCTCTCTCCCCCCCCCCGCTCCCCGCCGCAACTCACCTGTCACCCGCTCATCTCTATCTATAATGCTTGGATAGATCAGTGGCAAAAGAAGACCCGGCCACCAAAGGACACGATGGCCGATACTGGCATGGATATCACACACCTGAAAGAAGCAGCGCAAAACTGAAAAACATGGAGGGAGCTCGCCTTTAGAGTTGCCGAGGGTTGTGAACGACTAAACGGCTAACAACAACAACAGTTCTTATTTGCTGCAATCTGGACAAATGTATGGTGAAATTCTAAATGCACTTTTACATGATACGGCTGTTGGGCGCCCAATAGCCATACTAGTGGCTATCACTCTTATGTTATAATGAATGTAGGCCAGAGATTGTTCAGTTCACAGTAAACAGGAGTCGCTAACATATTAAGTGGCTCCTGCTTATACTAAGTGAGACGCCACTCACCAGTCATTCCTCTACAGTGAGCTGAAACGGAACGGCAACTTCTTGCTCAGTGACCTGTCGGGGCTGCGTGTACACGGGCCAACAGTCACCCACAATCCCACATTTGAATGATTATTTTGGCGATCATCGACCCATGTAAAGGTACCTCTAGTCTTTGGCAGGATGTATATTCTGGCAAATGATATTACTGCCCAAGCTGTATCCTATTCTTCCATTATTACTTTCAGATCCTCCGGACTGTCAAGAGAGTCTACATTGACAGCAGGAAACAGACAGGTTGTTATTATCGTACTGTTTAACGTGGGGGTTTTGGAACACGATAGTCCTTTTTATTGGCCTAGAGAGCTGACATATAACATCTGCTAGAATCGTTACCATTTATTTAATAATGATATCAAAATGTGGAAAGAATCTGTATTTGACTTGAAAGCTTTTCGCTTTATGTGAACAGACCCCGATAAAGTAGCAAGATCTTGACTGGACCTGGTAGACTAAGGCACCACTCTCCGGGGGAATTCGGTGTCATGTGCTAACATTTAATACTTATTATCGCTCCAGGGATCAAAGGCAGGAGCCAGAGTACAAAGCTTAGGCAAAAGCAGGGCAGTAACATGCACAGGGGAGATTAGGATCCTATTCCACGAGGCTGCAGATCTAGTGACGGGATAAAACTCAAAAAAAAAGAAAACGGAATGACTGCGGCAGCCAGAATGGAAATGTTACATTGCATCTGGCTTCACTTTCAATCTTTTATTGTTCAGAGATACAAAATGACAGCTGACAGCTGGGATAAGGTAAAAAGGCATCAGTCTCCTATGAACAGACATTTATCCCTGACATGTGCCTCCTCCAGTCTTACTGACTTGATTGAACAGCACCAGAAATAGTGGACAATACACCATTTTTTGACATACAGTATGTTGACAAAAGTATCGCGACACACATAGAAGATGATAAAATTAGATTTTATGCACATTCTCCAATATGGTGTTGGCTGCCTTTGGCATTATTGACTGCCGTAACCCTCCTAGGCATGCTTTCCACCAAATTCCAATAGATAAGTGGAGGTGCTTGCAGTTCTACGGAACTGGGGCTAATGGATATTCCAGTAGGCTGTGAGACCTCCTGAGGATTTCAGCAGACGAGGCCTTCACATCTCATAGAAGGCTTTGTAGTCCATATTCTGTCAGTTTACAAGGTTTTCGCGAACATGGCCTCACTGTACACACCAGATGGTTTTCATTTCCAAATAACATTGCCAACGGTGGACTTAAGAAGGTCCAAAAGCACTGCAATGGCCCCTACTGATTGATGGGTGACATGCCACCATCTCACGCTGTTGGATGACTGTCAACTCCACACTTGATGACATTCTGATGGTTTCTATACTGGGATATGCTTGTGTGATACTCTTCTTTCTACCTAATGCTCATACATTTGATTTGCCTATTCTCTTCACCTGACCGCACAGCATTGGTTGGTGCCTAGAGATGAGCGAGCACCTAAATGCTTGGGTGCTCGTTACTCGGGACGAAATTTTCACAATGCTCGAGGGTTCGTTTCGAGTAACGAACCCCATTGAAGTCAATGGGCGACCCGAGCATTTTTGTATATCGCCGATGCTCGCTAAGGTTTTCATTTGTGAAAATCTGGGCAGTTCAAGAAAGTGATGGGAACGACACAGCAACAGATAGGGCAGGCGAGGGGCTACATGTTGGGCTGCATCTCAAGTTCCCAGGTCCCACTATTAAGCCACAATAGCGGCAAGAGTGCCCCCCCCCCCGCACTGTCATCGTAAAGATCGTTCTCCTCTGCCATAGCTGTAACAGCTGTGGCAGAGAAGAACGATGTTTGCCCATTGAATTCAATGGAGCCAGCAATACAGCAGGTTCCACTGAAAGCAATGGGCTGCTGGCGATCGCAGGATGAATTGTCGGGAAGGGCTTAAATATATAAGCCCTTCCCTGCAATTCATCCAGAAATGTGTTACAATAAAAATATATACCTGCGTATAAGGCGACGGGGCGTATAAGACGACCCCCCAACTGTCACCTTATACGCCGGGAATACAGTGGAGCAAAGAATAAAAATCATTACTCACTTCTTCTGACGTTCTGCGCCGCTCCTGCAGGATGTCGCTCCCTCCTTGTTCACGGCAGAGCATTGCTTTCTGGACGCAGGGCTTGAAATCCCCGCCTCCAGAAACACAGCCAATCACAGCCATTCAATGACATCATTGTCATTGGCTGTGATTGGCTGAAGGCACGTGTGTTTCTGGAGGCGGGGATTTAAAGCCCTTCGTAGAGAAATCAATGCTCTGCCGGGAACCAGGAGGGAGCGACAGCCTGCAGCAGCACCGCAGAACGTCAGAAGAAGTGAGTAATGATTTTTATTCTTTGCTCCACTGTATTGCCGGCGTATAAGGTGACAGTTGGGGGGTCGTCTTATACGCCGGTATATATTTTTATTGTAACACATTTCTGGATGAATTGCAGGGAAGGGCTTATATATTTAAGCCCTTCCCGACAATTCATCCCGCGCTCGCCGGCAGCCCATTGCTTTCAGTGGAACCTGCTGTATTGCTGGCTCCATTGAATTCAATGGGAAAACATCGTTCTTCTCTGCCACAGCTGTTACAGCTGTGGCAGAGAAGAATGATTTGTCTTCTATATGTTCTCAATGGGGTCGGCGCTGCTGCCGCCGGCCCCATTGAGCGCATATAGAGAAGAGAACAGAAATCACAGATCGCACATAGGTGCGCTCTGCGATTTCTATGGCCTTAAGAAGGACCGTTGGGGTTCTTGAAACCTAAAATACTCCTAACGCTCTCCCTATAGCAGCTCCACCAAGATACCACTTTCCCTGAACTAATGTCAGAACGCATCTGTGGCGAGCCGCGGGAGGGGCCGATTTTTATACTCGGGTGACACCTGATCTCCCCAGCCACTCACTGCAGGGGGGTGGTATAGGGCTTGAATGTTGCAGGGGGAAGTTGTAATGCCTTCCCTGTCTTTCTATTGGCCAGAAAAGCGCGCAAATTTCTCAGGGAAGAAAATGAAAGTAACCCAAACACCGCGTGGTGCTCGTTACGAGTAACGAGCATCTCGAACACCCTAATACTCGAACGAGTATCAAGCTCGGACGAGTATGCTCGCTCATCTCTATTGGTGTCCCAAAACCTTTGTCCACATAGTGTATGGGATGTTAGGAGATTTAGCTGTGATACCTGTTCTGGAGTCTTCTCAGCAAAAATAGTCTTCGATCCACCCTCTTCTTCATCTGGAAAATCAGGGAATTTTCCCGTGGCATGCCTGGTATAATGGAATATACATTTTTAGCACATGTACATTTAAATTATGGATGTAATTGTAATAAGGCTTTAAGTAACTAGCATTGTTCAGAAAGGTATACCATATTTTCCTTCTGCAATCACTAATAGTACATACCAGGCTATCACTGATCTTAGCTTAGATTTGGTGACATTATCCGCAATGTAGTAAGAAATTGCACAAATACCATTGACAAAGCAATGATACACAGGATAGCGATATAATACAAATATAATATGTACTCTAGATTGACAGGTCTGTAAATAGTATTTCATCACATTCTGATGTCAGAACTCGACTATTATATAAAGTTGAGTGGCGCTTTATAGACCTCACTTATTTCTTCACAGGAGTAGTCTGTTGCTGATTCCCTTTCTTAGAAGTTCCTTGTCCTGTGACAACCACTGCTTGACCTACAAGTAGGGGATACCTCTCAATGTAAAAGAGGTTCTTCAGCAGCTATGTTGTGCATTTGGCTCTGCTTGCATATTTTTTGGGAACATGTTTAGCATAAAAGATCCCATCACATACACCAATTGTATGCATTGGCCCCCATGCGCTGAGAAATGCCAAAAGAATCCTTTCATATACTTTGGGCCAGTGAGGGCTCGTTGACATCTGAACTTTAAGTTTCATTTTCCTAATTATTTATGGATAGTAATGAGCAATTATTGGAATAATCAATTCAGAACTAATCGGCCCGACTTTCCAAAAATAATGGGGAATCAAGATGACTCAATCCAGATTCCCATTAACATCAATGGGAGTAAAAAAATCGATTTCACTAATGACGTAGGAGGAAGCTCTTCAATGAATGGGACTCAGTAATTAGCACTAATGCCTTGCAGTACTGGGGTCATAGCTTCAAATCTAATCAAGGACAACATCTGCACGGACTTTGAAAAACTCCATAGAGATTTGAACCTACAACTCCAGTACTGCAAGGAGGGAGGAGGAGGGAGGGAGGAGGAGGAGGGGGTAGGAGGAGGGAGGGAGGAGGAGGGGGGGAGGAGGAGGGGGGAGGAGGAGGGGGGAGAAGGAGGGGGGAGAAGGAGGGGGAGGAGGAGGGGAGAGGAGGAGGGAGGAGGGAGGAGGAGAAGGGGGGAGGAGGAGGGAGGAGGAGGAGGGGGGAGTAGGAGTGGGGAGAAGGAGGGGGGAGGAGGAGGACGAGGAGGAGGAGGACAGAAAAACCCCACAAGATGTTGTCCTTGGACAAACTTGAACCTAGAACTCCTACAACTGCAGGTTGCGCTATTCCTTCTGTTAAAAAAATGGAAACCTAACAGAAGCCAATAAAAAAGATTTCTGTTTGCTTCCCATTTTTTAAAAAAATCCCCGTTGAAGTCAACTGGAGTAAAAGGGATCAGTTTATTTCTGTTTAATTTCGTTCTGGTGCGCCAAAAACGGAGCAGAGATACAGAATTATGACTGAAGCCCCAATGTTGGTGTGAAATGAGCCTAATGTGCACTAGTTATTTTGTATAAAAGCCCCTACTATAACTAAACATGGGAAGTTCACGGTTAATAGAGTAGGACAGAATAATAGATGCAGCTTTAAGACACTGAATATATCACCCAATTAACACATTTTTATGCACATTTAGACTAAGTCCCAATGTAACAGTTTCTTTCCTTGAGAGATCATTGCATGCAGATGTGAGCGTACATTAATGCTAGCACTGTACAGCCTGTAGGATGACTATGATGAATTTACGTGGATCAAGGTATCAGCGGAGGATCACTGTGTGTGGTAGACAGTAGTTAGGCTTCATTTGGGCATTGAGAAAGGTACAGACTTGACATCCAGGTCTCCCATGATGGATCTTTATGTTGTCACTGCTGAGCAATTCATGTCAGGGATCCTATATTAATGATGGGAACTGACCTAACATATGTATAGATGGAAGAGGGGCATACAAGACCTTTTCTTCATTCACGGGCATCTCCTTACTAATAGCAGAGTCTGACATAACATGGCCTGCTGATCCGCTGCAGCCCATCTGCTTTTTTGAGGAAGGCAAAAGCCAAAAGGACAAAGGCAGAATCATTATTTAAAGCCTGTCCTATCAACACCTTCTGTACGGAGAGAACCTTAGAATTCCTCTCCCACAGACCTCTTATCAGTGAGGACTCTCCACTATATTGTGTTCTATCGATTCACAACTAACCAACCCAAAAATACAGGCATGCAAATCTATCAATAATTGCACACAATCGGGCTTATTTAAGAATGTCTGGATGCCAGAATTGAGTAAACCAGCTGCCTTGCAACTTTCAAGACTTGTATGCGGCACCCCGCCATTTTTTTTAAGTGGGCGGGACTGGATTTAGGGGGTTTGATGGTACACGGCTGGTCTTTTACTATAATCAATGTTGGAAACTGGTGTAGATCATAACAAAGTCCTAATCCAGCTCCAAGCAGGTTTTACATCAGATGCACGGAGGAGAGGCAAGCTGAAACAAATGTATTAAGAAGTTTACACGTTTTGATACATTTGTTGCTGCTAGAAGGGTGCACTATATACGGCCAGTCTAAGTAAGTATGCCCCACTATATTATGCAGAAATATGTACTTCCAAGTCAATGTAATGACATGAAATACATGATGCAAAGATCAGACATGCTAAATAGTTGCCTAAGGCCAGTTTCACATGAAGGTATTATGAAAGTATTTATGTACCTGTAGCACAGATGAGCGTCCCGGCCCAACCAGGGGTGTACTGATCCAAGCTCAGAGCATCATAGATGCCTATGTACCCTGTTTCCCTGAAAATAAGACATACCCTGAAAATAAGACATAGCATGATTTTCCAGAATGTTTGAGGATGCAAAATGATTTTTCAGGCTTTTTGAGGATGCTTGAAATATAAGCCCTACTCCAAAATTAAGCCCTGCTAACAGTTAATTAAAAAAATCTATTTAAATAGTGTCCAGGCAGCTGTACATGTAAAAAAGTTAAACCTTTTTAAACAAAAATTAATATAAGACACTGTCTTATTTTCGGGGAAATACAATATATAGATACAGGTCAGGGGCAGCAAACTACATTTTGAACTGCAGGTGAAGGAAAACCCAGCTACGACTCCCATCACTTGTCAATCATCTGTTCAAAACATCTTTATAACCGGGACTAAAAAACATTCTACGGTTGCAAGAAAAAGTAAAGGAACTACTTGGATTTCATCATTGATTACCAATAAGATGAGGTCTGATTGTTATCTAATTCACACTTACAGACAAACACTATCTAACTACTAAGGGCTCATGCCCATGGCCGTATACGTAAAACGCTGCGGGTCTCCCTGCAACGTTTTACCCATTTTTCAGCCATACGCTCTGCCAGCAGAGAGCCGATAGAGACAGAGTGTGGCTGTGTATGGCACTGTACATACCCACGAATCACATGCTCACGGACGTGCGCAATCTGGCTTTTTTTTCTTAATTCCCCACTCCATTTCAGAGTGGGGATGCGTATGAAAATGCTGTCCCTCCCCAATGTGCCGGATAGCTTCTCTACTATTGATTTCGCTACACTGCATGCTGACTGTGTTCCATGCATCTGGGTGAATAAGCAGGGCGATTATTACCCAAAGTACCTCCAGCAGTAAGCATGAAACTTTTTTTGGCCAATGGAATTAAAGACTGAGTCTTAACTTCACCATTACATGGACCAATGAAAATGTTGTAACTGACAGAGTTCTGATACACACTTGGCCTTATTTACTGATAGTCTCTAAAAGTTAGACAGTGCAAACTTAGGCGGATTTGCATTACGGAATCTAAACCGGGCGTCCACCTCCGGATTCCACAGCGAAAACATGCAATAGCATGCTATTGAAAAGCGTTTTTTCCTGCCCATGAACGGAAATCAATTGCAATTTTTCGCTCGCGGGGTAAAAAATATCACAGCATGCAAATCAATGAAAGCCGTCCGACTCGCTGCCCTTCCACAATCATCAAAGGTCGTGGAATCCACGTGCGACTGCACGGCATAATCTGTACTGCGGCCGGCACATCCGCAGTACAGAGTATGAAGAATCCAGACAAGTATGCAGGGCAACCGGCCGGGCACAGGGTCGGATTGCGCTGCAGGATCCGACCTCGTCATGTGCAGCTGGCCATAGACTTGATAGACAGCCTTAAAATGTGTCAGCTTATCACAGCAATTCTGCTGATTAGTAAAAAGTTTATACCATATTTTAGGTGGCTTAGTTTACATCGAAAGTTCATCAGAATTTTTTCAAATTTGTTCAATTTTTAGCACGATTTAGGTCAGGCCCTTTTTTCTATGCTGGAACCCTTTTTGTTAGCAAAAAAAAGTGTCCAAAAGTGTCTAAAATAGATAGTAAATGTGACACAAAGCATATCTGACAGTCTTCTGGCACAATTTGCATCAGAAAACTATCACTTTTCAATGGTAAATAGGCCCCATTATACTTGTCCCTCTGCTATTTTCTAATCACATCATCATTAGCTGTGATTAGAGATGAGCGAGCACCCAAATGCTCAGGTCCGCGTTATTCGAGTCGAGCTTTTCGTAAAATTCGAGAGCTCTACTCGAGTAACGAACCCCATTAACTACAATGGGAGACTCGAGCATTTTTGCATGTGGGACGCCGGGTCCCGAGCTTTTTTTTCTTCTCTCTCTCTCCCCCCTCTCTCCCCTCCTTTCGCTTCTTCTCTCTCTTCTTCTCTCTCTTTTTCTCCCTCTTCTTCTCTCTCTTCTCCTTTCTCTTCTCCTCTCTCTTCTCCTCTCTCTTCTTTTATCTCTTCTTCTCTCTCTCTCCCTTCTCTCTTTCCCTCCTGCCAGACAAAAAATTGGCCAATGACACGCGCTGCGTCGCGGCAGAGCCAAAACAGGCACGTCACAGCGGGGAGGAGCCAAAAACTGGGGCGGGATCGAACACGATTTGATGCTCGTTCAAGTAACGAGCACCATCGAGTACGCTAATACTCGAACGAGCATCAAGCTCGGCAGAGTATGTTCGCTCAACTCTAGCTGTGATGTTTCGCAGTCTCTTATCTGTGACTGTGTACCGCACATTGAACATTAGTATTCTCCCTACTAAACTCCTGCACCCATACACAATGTTAGAGCCACAAGGTAGTTTTTCTGCTCTCTTTGTCGTTGCTTTTTACAAAAATGACGATATGTTGGAAAACCGTATAAGAAATGACGAGAGCGCCATTTGGCTTTATTTATGCAATCAACATAGTAATATGAAACGGACATCTGTGATTTTTCCTCCAGATACAAGCAGAGGGGCGAGAGCGTCGTATTTAGGATTGTTTGAACTCTACCATTGTGTGCCAGTTTTTAAGGATTGTATCAATCGAGCCTGATTCATAGTGACACAAATTATGAATCACTTACATTCCAAGAAATCTCCTAAATATCCTAACCTTAGGGATGGAAATAGTTACCTAAATTACATTCCTTCAAAAGACTCTTTAATGTGTTAGGAACATAAGGCCGTGTCAACACAGGACAGATCTGCAGTGGATTGTCTGTGCTGACCAACCGCACAAAACATCTTCAGCATTTACGGTAGCAGCAAAGTGGATGAGACTTCCACAGGCTGACGAAAACATCCGCACAAAACCCGTGCGGAAATTGACATGTAGTGAGGAATTTAACCCTTTCCAATCCACTGTCTGACGTCTAAAGACATTCTGATTGAAGGCTGTAAAGCTCCGATGTCGGAAGATGTCTGACGGGGTATTCTTACTGTAGATTACTGGTCGCTCTGTTGTCGGGGGCCTCTCCAGCATGTCACATACCGCAGTACTGGCTCTTGTCAGCAGATGGCGTCATTGTATAATGGCAGAAAGAGAAAGCCCCCTAGGAAACCCTGAATCCAAAATTGGATTGCAAAGGGTTAAATCCATGGTATGTCAATTTAATCACCAGATATGCTGCAGAATCCAACCGTTTCTAATGAGAGGGTGAATTCTGCTCCAAAATCCATGTTAAATTCTGCATCAAAGACGGCACCAAACAGTGCAAATTTCCTGCTGCGGAATGTCCGCTGGGAACATTCTGCAGCAAATCCATCCCATGTGGCCATGCTCCAAACCATCTACAGCAGGAATCCCCAAATCCAGTCCTCGGGGACCACCTACAGGTCATGTTTTCAGGATATCCTATGGTAAGAACAGCTGCAGTAATGTCTGAGGCACTGACAATAATTACATCACCTGTGCAACACTGAGGAAATCCTGAAAACATGACCTGTTGGCGGTCCCTGAGGACTGGAGTTGGGGAACACTGGTCTACAGTGTAAATAAAAAGTGAAAAAACTTTGTAAATAAATAGTTTAAATGAAAAAAGGGCATATTTACTCAGACCAGCGTTTTATACACAGGTTTAAATGAACTCTGCACCCATCTACCAGCCATAGACGTTTTTAAGAGGCCAGTGATGTGACTGCAGGCAGACCATGTGACTGCTATGGTCCTGAGGTCCAGAACTAAATAACCCCACCGCTTGTCCCACCATTGATTCGCCTTCCCCTTCCCCTGAATGTCCAGCAGCAAAGGTCTGTCTCACTTACATTCTAGCTGTTCGGGATGCTGCTGTCCCAGTCACTGCAGGCTGGCACACAGGGGAATAAAGTGCTGTAGGGGGCCACAGAGAGGACCCTGGTACTATCGGGGGACATAAAAGTGACACTAGTACAATAGGGGCCACAAAGGGGACACTAGTACTATGGGGAGCCACAGAGGGGACATTACTACTATGGGGTGGTGATGGAGGGGACACTACTACTATTGGGGGCTACATAGAAAACACTAGCACTATTGGGAGCCGCCACAGAGGGGTCACTACTACTATCAAGGGTTTACTGAGATGTACATTGGGGGTAATGACAGGATGGTAGGAGTAAGCAGAGATTATTAGTGGCTGGAGAAAATCTTCATGATTATCCAGGCCTAGATAAAGAATGAATATGGATGTCACCAAACACAGAAGATGCCCCCCGTGATCGCTGGAGGTGAGATAACTGCACTGTAATCACTATCACTCTGTAGAACTAGTAGATGGTGAATGCATTATTTAGCATTATCTTAGAGCTGAGTTGCTGTATCGAAACCCACTGCGTTATAGATATGCTGCCTTTAATACAATATTTTTATGAGGAAGGTCCAATTTCAAAATTTGCTACGGGGCCCCATGATTTCTAGGTATGATCCTATAAGAGGTGCAAGCCTATTAATATGCTTATTTCATCTGGTGGAACCTCTATGTTCTAGATAAAAAGCCAAATCCAGCTGGGGACTGGAGCAAGTTTTTGCTATAATCTATGTCAGTTTCTGGCATAGATTATTATAAAAAAGATAGACCTTGCATGGAAGTGCCCACTTTTTGAAAATGGGGCGGGCGTGGTGTACAAGCCCCAAAAGTCACAGTTTTAGCGTGTATGCCAAAACTGTGACTTTTGGATGCCAGAATTCTGCCATCCGGGGGTTCCGAAATAGGCTCCATAATATTTTGTATCTACAACTCTTATTCCAGACCTATATGTCTCCATGGTTAGGGGTTACAAGCAGACCCTGCTTGTAATCATGCAGTAAGGCTCTCTTATGCCCCTTACTTTCCAATATTCATTTGATAGGTTATCAAAAAATAGGGAACATATGAAAAAGGCCCTTTGATTGGCCCTTTTTTCATCCGTCCTCTATATATATTTTTAAGAATTTTTTTTTTGCCAGGATGCAAGACTTATCTGCTGGATACAGGAGCCATTAAGAGGCCGTGTGGCTCTGTGAAGAGTTTTAGTTAGAGAACATGGTACAGCAAAGACCCATAGGGTCAGCAGCGATATTTTATAACAAAAGCCAAATCCTCCTTTGTGAGTAGTGGAAGTTTTGAGTTTAGGAGAAAACCAGATGTACAGTTAAACGAAATGAATGCGGTGACTGTTCTTTGTCTGAGATCTTAATTCAATAACTTTTATATACAAAACTAAATCTTGTGGCGATAAAAAAAATGGTATTTGGAAAAAAAACAGTATATTAAATGAATACTCAGAGGAATTGGCCTTTAAATGAATAGGTTAATTGTATCCATCTTGTTCTCTGTGTTGAGCAGATGGAATCAGATTCTTACCAACATTGTTGAATTGTGTAGTTTTGTTACCAATGTGAATAAACCGGACATAGACAAGAATGATGATGTTTTTGGAAAGATAGATCTTTTTAAATCTTATACATTCCATTTAAAGGGGTGTTCAGCTCCAAATGATTGATAGGTGTCAGGAATCCAACCAGGACCTCCTGTATTCCAGCTGGTGTCTCTCACTACTGAGCTATCCAGCCAGTGGACAGATCCCTTGCATGACTCTCAGTCTTGTTCCCTGATGCCAGTTATCTAGTTTCTTCCTTCTGGTCCTGACCCCACCTCCGTTCTTGATTGCATTTCCTATAAAAGCCTGGCTCTGCCACTCCCTTAGTGCATGATTATTCTGCTCCACAGCATTGATCGATCAAGCTATACTCCTGCCTGCTCCTCTGCTATTGTGACAAGATCTCTTGATGCCGACTTCTGACATTTTACCTGACTACGTTAACCGCCTCATCCATCTGTACTGCAAACCAAGACCTCCCGTTGTTGACTCCTGGCTTCCCATCTGACTATGTTACCTGCCTCATTCTTCTGTACTGCAAACCCAGACCTCCCGTTGTTGACTCCTGGCTTCCCATCTGACTATGTTACCTGCCTCATTCATCTGTACTGCAAACGGAGACCTCGTGTTGCTGACTCCTGGCTAATTTCTGACTATTTTCCAGACCTGTGGCTATTACACCTAAGGCTCCCACCTAGTGCCTGAAACCACTACAAGCTGATAGGGAGGGAATAGGCCACCCGGGACCCAACCAATCAGCTGTTTGCCAGGCTGCTGTGTCAGTATATGGAGTTGGAAGCAGACGCTCTATTCTCACTGCAGGGGTCCAACATGGTATTGCAGGCACAGTTCCCATTCGCTTCCATAGATACTGTGCCTGCAATACCAAACTGGGCCACTGACACAGTAGCCTGGCAGGGTACAAGGAAGCAGATGCCAGCCCTAAGAGCTATTGATAACCTATCCTGAGGATAGGTCATCAATCTTTTAGAGATGGGCAATCCCTTTTAGCAAAGCTTGATAACTAATAGAGATGAGCGAGCACCAAAATGCTCGGGTGCTCGTTACTGTAATGCTGTACAGAAGCAATGAGAAATATAATCCTGTGCCACCGCCATCAGGAGCTACACACATGGGCATAGCAATGGGGAACCTATGTGTCACACACTATTCATTCTGTCAAGGTGTCTGCATGCCCCAGTCAGACCGCGGTTTTTTATAAATAGTCACAGGCAGGTACAACTCCGCAATGGGAATTCCGTGTGCACCCACAGCATGGGTGGCTCCCTGGAACCCACCGGCTGTACATAAATGTATCCCATTGCAGTGCCCATCACAGCTGAGGTAACGTCCGATTAAATGCAGGTGGGCTTCAGTCCACACTGCATGCCCCAGTCAGACTGGTATTCTTTAGAAGTGGACACATGCAGTTACAACTCCGTGTGGACCGACAGCATGGGTGGGTGCCAGGAAGCCACCGGCGGTACATAAATATATCCCATTGCATTGCCCAGCACAGCTGAGGTAATGTCATGTTTAATGCAGGTGGGCTTCGGCCCACACTGCATGCCCCAGTCAGACTGGGGTTCTTTAGAAGTGGACACATGCAGTTACAACTCCCTGTGGACCCACAGCATGGGTGGGTGCCAGGAAGCCAACGGCGGTACATAAATATATCCCATTGCAGTGCCCAGCACAGCTGATGTAACGTCAGCTTTAATGCAGGTGGGCTAAAAATTAATTGGATTACACTGTAGGCGAGGGCCCCAAAAATTGGTGTACCAACAGTACTAATGTACGTCAGAAAAATTGCCCATGCCCAACCAAGAGGGCAGGTGAAACCCATTAATCGCTTTGGTTAATGTGGCTTAATTTGTAACTAGGCCTGGAGGCAGCCCAGTTAAAATAAAAATTGGTTCCGGTGCAAGTTTCAACGCTTTAATGAGCATTGAAACATATAAAAATTGTTTACAAAAATTATATGACTGAGCCTTGTGGGCCTAAGAAAAATTGCCCGTTCGGCGTGATTACGTGAGGTTTCAGGAGGAGGAGCAGGAGGAGGAGGCTAAAAGGTCCACGTTTTTGATGGTGATAGAGAACAATGCTTCCATCCGCGGGTGCAGCTTACGTATTGTTTAGGTATCGCTGCTGTCCGCTGGTGGAGAAGAGAAGTCTGGGGAAATCCAGGCTTTGTTCATCTTGATGAGTGTAAGCCTGTCGGCACTGTCGGTTGACAGGTGGGTACGCTTATCTGTGATGATTCCCCCAGCCGCACTAAACACCCTCTCTGACAAGATGCTAGCCGCAGGACAAGCAAGCATCTCCAGGGCATACAGCGCGAGTTCAGGCCACGTGTCCAGCTTCGACACCCAGTAGTTGTAGGGGGCAGAGGCGTCACGGAGGACGGTCGTGCGATCGGCTACGTACTCCCTCACCATCCTTTTACAGTGCTCCCGCCGACTACCCCCAGCAGATAGATACTGTAGGCAGCGTATAATATTATGTATACTCTTTCCCTCTGGTGGGATGACGGCGATCATGTAACAGAGACAGCAGATCCAGGAAACAATTTTGTGCAAGCCTGCTGTAACGCTTAGCTGCGTATTAATTAGGACTACTACCCCCAGCTGATAGATACTGTAGGCAGCGTATAATATTATGTACACTGTTTCCCTCTGGCGGGATGACGGCGCTGATGTAACAGAGACAGCAGATCCAGGAAACAATTTTGCGCACGCCTGCTGTAACGCTTAGCTGCATATTAATTAGGACTACTACCCCCAGCAGATAGATACTGTAGGCAGCGTATAATATTATGTATACTCTTTCCCTCTGGCGGGATGACAGCGATCATGTAACAGAGACAGCAGATCCAGGAAACAATTTTGCGCAAGCCTGCTGTAACGCTTAGCTGCGTATTAATTAGGACTACTACCCCCAGCAGATAGATACTGTAGGCAGCGTATAATATTATATATACTGTTTCCCTCTGACGGGATGACGGCGCTGATGTAACAGAGACAGCAGATCCAGGAAACAATTTTGCGCAAGCCTGCTGTAACGCTTAGCTGCGTATTAATTAGGACTACTACCCCCAGCAGACACGCAGTAAACTGAAGACGGTCACAGGCAGCCCAAATATAGTATTTTTCCCCAATTTTTTGGAAAAAGCCCACTGCCTATATAGCCTGAATATCTCTTTCCCTGCCTCACCAGTACTGGCCCTATACTCTGTACAATGACAGCAGACTGCGGACGCAATGCTCTGCACGCCCGACATACAAAAAAAAATTGTGCAACACTGCTAAAAGCAGCCTCAACCGTACTGCACACGGTCAGATGTGGCCCTAAGAAGGACCGTTGGGGTTCTTGAAGCCTAAAATAACTCCTAACACTCTCCCTATAGCAGCTCCACCATCAGCAGCACTTTCCCTGATCTCTGTCAGAATGCATCTGTGGCGAGCCGCGGGAGGGGCCGATTTATATACTCGGGTGACACCTGATCTCGCCAGCCACTCACTGCAGGGGGGTGGTATAGGGCTTGAACGTCGCAGGGGGAAGTTGTAATGCCTTCCCTGTCTTTCTATTGGCCAGAAAAGCGCGCTAACATCTCAGAGATGAAAGTGAAAGTAACTCGAACATCGCGTCGTGCTCGCCTCTAGTAACGAGCATCTCGAACACCCTAATACTCGAACGAGTACGTTCGCTCATCTCTAATAACTGAGGTTTGTGGTATGCTTGTTCACGCGATATTATGTTGTAGCTAGTGACAAGCAAACACCCCCAGCTTAAACCAAGAGGTGTTCCACTATTTACAGGCGTAGCATCATTACACAAACATTGTTTGCACCAAAAACATTAGCACAGGAAAAAGGTTTTTATGCAATTTGAGTAGCATGGCTAGTACAATTCCATTTGATTGGCCAGCAACACTATACAAATAGCACAGCATAGGCATTTAAAGGGATAACAGCAGGGATCAGCATAAGTACTGGTCACTTCTGTTGTGGCCGGGTGTCAGATGTCAAAGACAGCCATCACCCGCCATGTATGGAGTGGGATTGGCTCCCAATCCTCCTCCATATAAACCTTGTACCCGGATGACGTACATGTATGTCCTTTATGGCTAAGGGGGTTAAAGACTAGAGATGAGCGAACGTACTCGTCCGAGCTTGCTACTCGTTCGAGTATTAGCGTGTTCGAGATGCTCGTTACTCGTGACGAGTACCACGCGATGTTTGGGTTACTTTCACTTTCATCTCTGAGACGTTAGCGCGCTTTTCTGGCCAATAGAAAGACAGGGAAGGCATTACAACTTCCCCCTGCGACGTTCAAGCCCTATACCACCCCCCTGCAGTGAGTGGCTGGCGAGATCAGGTGTCACCCGAGTATAAAAATCGGCCCCTCCCGCGGCTCACCACAGATGCGTTCTGAAATAGTTTAGGGAAAGTGCTGTCTTGGTGGAGTTGCTATAGGGAGAGCGTTAGGAGTTATTTTAGGCTTCAAGAACCCCAACGGTCCTTCTTAGGGCCACATCTAACCGTGTGCAGTACTGTGGAGGCTGCTTTTTGCAGTGTTGCACATTTTTTTTTTTTGTATATCGGCCGTGCAGAGCATTGCGCCCTGCAGTAATACTCCAGGGCCAGAAGTGGTGGTGAGGCAGGGACAGATGACATATATTGTGAGGCAGGGACAGAACACATATATTGTGAGGCAGGGACAGAAGACATATTTATTGAATATAGGCAGTGGGCCTTTGCAAAAACATTTGGGGAAAAAAATCCATTTGGGCTGCCTGTGACTGTCCTCAGTGTTCTGGGTCTGTGCTGGGTGTAGTTGTCCTCCTAATTCATACGCAGCCAGCTAAGTGTTACAGCAGGCTTGCGCAAAATTATTTCCTGGCTCTGTGTTGGCTGTTAAATCACCGCTGTATTCCAGTCCACAGTGCAACAGAGTGCAGTTATTTGACATACTCCAGGGCCAGTAGCGGTGACGCAGAGAGAGAAGAGATATATTTATTGAATATAGGCAGTGGGCCTTTGCAAAAACATTTGGGGAAAAAAATCTATTTGGGCTGCCTGTGACTGTCCTCAGTGTTCTGGGTCTGTGCTGGGTGTAGTAGTCCTCCTAATTCATACGCAGCCAGCTAAGTGTTACAGCAGGCTTGCGCAAAATTATTTCCTGGCGTTCCGTAAGCGAAGTCAGCCTCCAACCACAGGCCAATAAGCGGCACATTTAATTACAGCGTTCTGTTTCTGCACTACTGGTAATACACCATGCTGAGGGGTAGGAGTAGGCCTATAGGACGTGGACGCGGGCGAGGACGCGGAGGCCCAAGTCAGGGTGTGGGCACAGGCCGAGCCAGTGCGGTGGCCAGGGGTAGAGGCAGGGCCAGACCGAATAATCCACCAACTGTTTCCCAAAGCGCCCCCTCGCGCCATGCCACCCTGCAGAGGTCAAGGTGCTCTACGGTGTGGCAGTTTTTCACAGAGACGCCTGACGACCGACGAACAGTGGTGTGCAACCTTTGTCGCGCCAAGATCAGCTGGGGAGGCACCACCACCAGCATGCGCAGAAATATGATGGCCAAGCACCCCACAAGGTGGGACGAAGGCCGTTCACCACCTCCGGTTTGCACCACTGCCTCTCCCCCTGTGCCCCAACCTGCCACTGAGATCCAACCCCCCTCTGAGGACACAGGCACTACCGTCTCCTGGCCTGCACCCACACCCTCACCTCCGCTGTCCTCGGCCCCATCCAGCAATGTCTCTCAGCGCAGCGTCCAGACGTCGCTAGCGCCACTGTTTGAGCGCAAGCGCAAGTACGCCGCCATGCACCCGCACGCTCAAGCGTTAAACGTGCACATTGCCAAATTGATCAGCCTGGAGATGCTGCCGTATAGGCTTGTGGAAACGGAGGCTTTCAAAAGCATGATGGCGGCGGCGGCCCCGCGCTACTCGGTTCCCAGTTGCCACTACTTTTCCCGATGTGCCGTCCCAGCCCTGCACGACCACGTCTCCCGCAACATTGTACGCGCCCTCACCAACGCGGTTACTGCCAAGGTCCACTTAACAACAGACACGTGGACAAGCACAGGCGGGCAGGGCCACTATATCTCCCTGATGGCACATTGGGTGAATTTAGTGGAGGCTGGGACAGAGTCAGAGCCTGGGACCGCTCACGTCCTACCCACCCCCCGAATTGCGTGCCCCAGCTAGGTGGTGGTATCTGCGGCGGTGTATGCTTCCTCCACTAAACCACCCTCCTCCTCCTCCTCCTCCTACGCAACCTCTGTCTCGCAATCAAGATGTGTCAGCAGCAGCACGTCGCCAGCAGTCGGTGTCGCGCTGCATGGCAGCACAGCAGTGGGCAAGCGTCAGCAGGCTGTGCTGAAACTACTCAGCTTAGGAGAGAAGAGGCACACGGCCCACGAACTGCTGCAGGGTCTGACAGAGCAGACCGACCGCTGGCTTGCGCCGCTGAGCCTCCAACCGGGCATGGTCGTGTGTGACAACGGCCGTAATCTGATGGAGACTCTGCAGCTCGGCAGCCTCACGCACGTGCCATGCCTGGCCCATGTCTTTAATTTGGTGGTTCAGCGCTTTTTGAAAAGCTACCCACACTTGTCATACCTGCTCGGAAAGGTGCGCCGGGTCAGCGCACATTTCCGCAACTCCAAGACGGACGCTGCCACCCTGCGGACCCTGCAACATCGGTTTCATCTGCCAATGCACTGATTGCTGTGCGACGTGCCCACACAGTGGAACTCTACGCTCCACATGTTGGCCAGGCTCTATGAGCAGCGTAGAGCTATTGCGGAATACCAACTCCAACATGGGCGGCGTAGTGGGAGTCAGCCTCCTCAATTATTTACAGAAGAGTGGGCCTGGTTGGCAGACATCTGCCAGGTCCTTGGAAACTTTGAGGAGTCTACCCAGATGCTGAGCGGGGATGCTGCAATCATTAGCGTCACCATTCCTCTGCTATGCCTCTTGAGAAGTTCCCTGCAAAGCATAAAGGCAGACGCTTTGCACTCGGAAATGGAGGTGGGGGAAGACAGTATGTCGCTGGATAGTCAGAGCACCCTCATGTCTATATCTCAGTGTGTTGAGGAGGAGGAGGAGGGGGAGGAGCATGAGGAGGAGGGGGAAGAGACAGCTTGGCCCACTGCTGAGGGTACACATGCTGCTTGCCTGTCATCCTTTCAGCGTGTATGGCCTGAGGAGGAGGAGGAGGAGGAGGGGGAGGAGCATGAGGAGGAGGGGGAAGAGACAGCTTGGCCCACTGCTGAGGGTACACATGCTGCTTGCCTGTCATCCTTTCAGCGTGTATGGCCAGAGGAGGAGGAGGAGGAGGAGGAGGATCCTGAAAGTGATCTTCCTAGTGAGGAAAGCCATGTGTTGCGTACAGGTACCCTGGCACACATGGCTGACTTCATGTTAGGATGCCTTTCTCGTGACCCTCGCGTTACATGCATTCTGGCCACTACGGATTACTGGGTGTACACACTGCTCGACCCACGGTATAAGGAGAACCTTTCCACTCTCATTCCCGAAGAGGAAAGGGGTTCGAGAATGATGCTATACCACAGGGCGCTGGTGGAGAAACTGATGGTAAACTTCCCATCCGACAGCACTAGTGGCCGAAGGCGCAGTTCCGAAGGCCAGGTAGCAGGGGAGGCGCAGAGATCAGGCAGCATGTACAGCGCAGGCAGGGGACCATTATCCAAGGCCTTTGCCAGCTTTCTGGCTCCCCAGCAAGACTGTGTCACCGGTCCCCAGTCAAGGCTGAGTTGGCGGGAGCACTGTAAAAGGATGGTGAGGGAGTACGTAGCCGATCGCACGACCGTCCTCCGTGATGCCTCTGCCCCCTACAACTACTGGGTGTCGAAGCTGGACACGTGGCCTGAACTCGCGCTGTATGCCCTGGAGATGCTTGCTTGTCCTGCGGCTAGCGTCTTGTCAGAGAGTGTGTTTAGTGTGGCTGGGGGAATCATCACGGATAAGCGTACCCACCTGTCAACCGACAGTGCCGACAGGCTTACACTCATCAAGATGAACAAAGCCTGGATTTCCCCAGACTTCTCTTCTTCACCAGCGGACAGCAGCAATACCTAAGCAATACGTAGGCTTCACCCGCGGATGGAAGCATCGTTCTCTATCACCATCAAAAACGAGGACCTTTTTGCTTCATCAATCTGTGTATAATATTCCTCCTCCTCCTCCTGTTCCTCCTCCTGAAACATCACATAATGACGCCGAACGGGCAATTTTTCTTAGGCCCACAAGGCTCAGTCATATAATTTTTGTAAACAATTTTTATATGTTTCAATGCTCATTAAAGTGTTGAAACTTTCACCTCAACCAATTTTTATTTTAACTGGGCTGCCTCCAGGCCTAGTTACCAATTAAGCCACATTAAGCAAAGCGATTAATGGGTTTCACCTGCCCTCTTGGTTGGGCATGGGCAATTTTTCTGAGGTACATTAGTACTGTTGGTACACCAATTTTTGGGGGCCCCCGCCTACAGTGTAATCAAATTAATTTTTAGCCCACCTGCATTACAGCTTACGTTACATCAGCTGTGTTGGGCACTGCAATGGGATATATTTATGTACCGCCGGTGGCTTCCTGGCACACACCCATGCTGTCGGTCCACACGGAGTTGTAACTGCATGTGTCCACTTCTAAAGAACCCCAGTCTGACTGGGGCATGCAGTGTGGGCCGAAGCCCACCTGCATTAAGTACGACATTACCTCAGCTGTGATGGGCACTGCAATGGGATATATTTATGTACCGCCGGTGGGTTCCAGGGAGCCACCCATGCTGTGGGTGCACACGGAATTCCCATTGCGGAGTTGTACCTGCCTGTGACTATTTATAAAAAACCGCGGTCTGACTGGGGCATGCAGACACCTTGACAGAATGAATAGTGTGTGGCACATAGGTTCCCCATTGCTATGCCCACGTGTGCAGCTCCAGATGGAGGTGGCACAGGATTGGATTACTCATTGCTTCTGTACAGCATTGTGGGATATCGCCCCGCCCCTTTTAAAGAGGGTCGCTGCCTAGCCGTGCCAACCCTCTGCAGTGTGTGCCTGCGGTTCCTCCTCATGGCAGACGCACTTATAAATAGACATGAGTGTGGCGTGGCATGAGGGCAGCTGAAGGCTGGGCAGGGACAGTTTGGTGTGCGCTGTGGACACTGGGTCGTGCGGGGAGTGGTTGGTCAGCATGTAACCCAGGAGAAGTGGCAGCGGAGTGTCATGCAGGCAGTGATTGTGCTTTGTTGGAGGTAGTGTGGTGCTTAGCTAAGGTATGCATTGCTAATGAGGGCTTTTCAGAAGTAAAAATTGTTGGGAGGGGGGGGCCCACTCTTGCCGCTATTGTGGCTTAATAGTGGGACCTGGGAACTTGAGATGCAGCCCAACATGTAGCCCCTCACCTGCCCTATCCGTTGCTGTGTCGTTCCCATCACTTTCTTGAATTGCCCAGATTTTCACAAATGAAAACCTTAGCGAGCATCGGCGATATACAAAAATGTTCGGGTCGCCCATTGACTTCAATGGGGTTCGTTACTCGAAACGAACCCTCGAGCATCGCGATAATTTCGTCTCGAGTAACGAGCACCCGAGCATTTTGGTGCTCGCTCATCTCTATTAAAGACATATACTAAAATAAAGTTAAGTATTTTGGCTATATCAGTAAGACTTTGTTTTTTTCTAGAACGTTGCAAAAGACTATTTCTTCTATAGTAACCCTGTGTAACATCTTAAATCGAGTACTCTGTATACTTCTGACCTACTTTTGGCAACTATTGAGCATGAAAGTAAGTACAGATGTTTGGTTAAGATTTTTCACGCTGCACCTGTGGTATGTCAGAGTGCAAAAAAGGTACGATAACTGTGGAGGGTGGAAAGAACAGATGGATAGCACAATTTCCAACCATGGGTGGAAAAACTGTATCAAGTTAACTTACAAGTACTGCACAGACTGCGGTGTATTATGTGTATACAACAGTTGCATCGGGGGTAGCCCCCTTCCCTTTACATAAAACCCTCATTTCTTTTAAGACTGTCTTGAAATTTTCAGGCTTATCATAAAATGACATTAATTCTAAGTATACTTCTACCTATCACCCAGTCTCTCTCTTAAGCGGCGTTGCCTACTTCTGGATGATTAATTTGTATACTCCCAGATTTTCAGCATAGTGGACACAGAGAATAATCTATCCTAATTATGTTAGACGGGAACGTCTTCAGTAAAGCACAAAGGTTATTTGTCAGATTGTACTGTAAGGGTCATTTTAATGTTTTCGACCTACACTACAATGTCGGAGTCATTGGAGGAGGACTCTTGCTCAATGAACTTAATGCTTGGAGAACAAGACGAGGATTAAGGCATATATTCTAATCACAGTTCTCTGGGGGATTCCACCCTGCTGATTGCATTCAGGAAACTGGCGGCTCCTGATAGCGGCCATTGTGCCACCTCCCACTTGCACTAATGGTGACTTGATTTATGGGAGGTTGTGATTTCAACATCTCTGTCTTGCACTGAGATTTATCCCCTGTCTGGCTCGGAGGCCTGCCTTTCTTTTCTTAGGATTAGAAACCTGCTCCAGGGTAAATCAAGCATGTGAGGAGCGTGAGACATTGAAATACAGAAACACAGAATATGATGGCAGATAAGAAGCTTTTGGCCCACTGGGGTTAAACAGATTCCACTTGTGTTGTATAGTAATCCCCTTTACCAACTGTAGCCATCACACCCTTTATGTACCGGAGAGAACCCATGAAACATTAAAAAAAGGACTTTGCTGAAGAAGGGAAGGATGCAGGCGTAACTCCATATTAATGGAATGAGGAATCTTGTAGCCAAAACTCCGAAAACAAAAGTTTATTAACAACAGACTGTGACTTGAGAAGTGAAAGCAGCACATGGGGAGGGCCGTGTTTTTGTGTTTAATTGAACTTTCCATGTTTGTGCCTTTCCACAAACTGAGGGGATTAACGTACTTGTTCCACTTCACATGATCCAGTGAAAACGCGATACATTGAAAGCACTCACCCAGATAACCTTTTATTGTGAGGCTTTTCAATTAGAAACAGCAAACTGGAGAAAGCAGAAAAAGAACAAAATTCTCATGTATGCCTCCCAAAAAAACCCCACAGGTGCGGCTGTTTGCAAAATCTAACACTTTTTCGAATAGGACTGATAATGCCACTTCTTTCCTATGGTTAACTGCAAAGAAAACATTGTCTTGGATTAATGGGACTTCATGCCATGTCTGGAGGATTTCCTTCCTCCTTACCAAAACCTCATTTTTTACTTCACTCTTCATTAAACTCACACCTGTAACAGTTGCCCTCCCGGAGCTCTGCAGAGGGGCACAACTTATGTAATCTCTATGGAAGTAATGCCAGGACTCTCCACATCTGTGGGGTGGGAATCTAGGGCTGGTAGTAACGAATATGTCATCACGAATATTTGCTACACTCAAAGACTAAATCCGTGCGATTCAGCTTGAACCTGAATACGTTTCTCTAGTTGCCTCTCAGCTATACGGTATAGGCTTATTACGGAATCTTGTTGCTCCTGTTCCAAAATGTAACCTGACAGATTTGTCTGGTTTACATTTTTCTTGTTTGGATTGTATAACTAGTAAAAGGCATTTGCATTCCTTCTATATACAAAAGTCTTACGGTCTGAAAAATACAAAAACTTTGCAAATTAAGGCAGGCAGATTAAACCATTTGTGACCTACTTTCACATGCAGAGTGTAAGAGAAAGAAAAATGCCATACATCTGCATCTCACCTAAGGGTTCGACATCACACATTAATCTGCAGGAATGCAAATCTATGAAAACACCCAGAAAAAAACTGCTGATATAAAGCATTAGTGTTAAGAGGTTTGAACTTCAATTAAAACTTTGAGTTTTTTTTTGTTCAGTTTATAGGTAGCTGGAAGCCGCTAGTCTATCTTACTAGAAAAATTAAAGACTTTATAACCGGGTGAAGGCAGCTAAGCCCGCCGTAAATCTTCATAAGTAGGATCATTTGCATTGTTCTAAATATCAATGACATGCTATTTAGTTATGCAACTGTTATTAGAACTTTATTTAGATGTTATACACTACTTTACTACCCTGTTTCCCTGAAAATAAGACATAGCATGATTTTACAGAATTTTTGAGGATGCAAAATGCTTTTTGAGGCTTTTTGAGGATGCTTGAAATATAAGCCCTACTCCAAAATTAAGCCCTGCTAACAGTTAATTTAAAAAGTCAATTTAAATAGTGTCCAGGCAGCATGTAAAAAAGTTAAACCTTTTTAAACAAAAATTAATATAAGACACTGTCTTATTTTCAGGGAAACACGGTATCATAAAATGTAGTGCATTAAGCTTTATTACAATGGGTATGATGAGCGATTAGTGACAGAAGTCTAGTAGAATGTTTCTTTCGATGTATGACCTCTCAATATTTTCAATATATCCTAGTTATACTGTTAAAGGGAGTACAAGAATGGAGCAATGCGTACAGCAAACTGCTTACACTACCCATTTTGCTCCCTTAAGCCCCCATTAACCTAGGAGCTGAAAAGGAGGAAGTTTGGCAATTGTCAATTTTTCATGTATTACAATAAGTCTGATCAGAGACATTTTTAGTGGGTTTTAAAAAAAATATTTTTCTGTGTCCCTGTAGGGGACTTGAACCCGTAATACTATGATCTATCAGATAATGCACTCTAGTATTTCGGTACTGCAGTGCATTATCTCTTAACTTTCACATTACAAGTCACGGGCGACCTAACTGTCAGGCATCTGGTTTCCATGTCAACCTATTGGCCCTCCGCGATTGGATAGCTGAGGGGCAATGATATCGGATGGGAGGTTTCCTCCCTCTCTAAACTGCTTACATACAGCAGTTAACAATTATAACAGTATGTAATGGGTTAATAGCTGGGTTTGAAGTTATTTTTGGTCTGGGCCATTACAGCAGGACTCCAGTTGCCAGTTATAGATGGCTCCTGCTGCTACTGAGCCTATGCCATCTAGATGCCATACATAGACGGCATTTTGTGCGAACTGCTTCAATCCTATAATGTACATGTACATTGTTGGATAGAATGTGACTTTCAGATCAATGGGGTTTGACCACTTGGATCCCTACCGATCCTAAGAACAGGGTTGCAGCGCATCCTTAAGTGAAGGCATTCATTTCAGTGGAACTGTCAGATATAGCGAGGCACTTGAATTTGGCTATATCCATTGGTCCCATTCAAATGAATGAAATGGTGGTGTGCATGTGCAACAACCACCACCCTCAATTAAAGATGTGATGAAGACCCATTCTTGGGATCAGTTACGGATCCAGTGGTCAGATTCCCACCAATCTAAAAGTTATTCCTATCCCATGGCTAGCAGATAACTTTCAATCATGGCACAATCCCTTTAGGTTTAATCAAACAGGGACCCCAATCTGGGCATTTCTGCCCCATAAAGCATTTCACTTTGTATCAGCTCCTGACTGTAACAGTAAAGGGACTTGATAAGTAATGGAGGGCTGGGGTTGGGGGTATATTTTGCCAACTGTCCTTCAATTTCAATGGCCCCATTACAATGTCATGGCCTGTTTTCATGGCAGATATGCCATTTTTAGTACTGACTTAGCAACTGCTAATAGCTCCCAGCTATACAATAATCAAGAAGAGCAACAAGTAAAACAACTATCTAAGTAGCCACTAGCAACTAAAATTAAGCTACAATAGCAAATAAATCAAATCAATATTTGATAGGAAACATCTTACTACTATTCGGACATTCATCTATGAATACATGGATAGTTATAGTATCTAAAGCAAGAGAAAATCGAAGAGTTCCCCTATTAGAAATGCCAATTAGTCAAGTTGATGTCTTTATTGTCAAAATTGAATTAGAACAAAAAAAACTCATTCACTACGGATACCATATTTGTAAGTTTTCGTAAACGTTTGCCTATACTTCCCAAAAATAGATGCAAAGTAGATACATGAATATAACCGATAAGTCACAAAATGTACGATCATCTCAATAAAGACAGTTGTCACTCAGTGATAAAAAACCTCAAAGAGCAGGAGGGTTCTGCCAATGGGTTACAAGACTACAGAGATCTCAACAGAGTAATCAGAGCTAGCAATGTGTTTAGATGTCACATCCCTTACATCCACATATTCACCACAGCTCTGATAAATGATCTGTAGGTCTATAGGTCCACTGGTCATTTACCCATCCGACTTTCAATACTTCCAATTTATCCATATCCAACCGAGCATGAAAAACAAAGGAGCTCATGAGTTTCTGTTTGAACCCCATGTTGACTGCTCTAACTTGTTCATTAGTGTCAGCAAGCCTATAAATCTTTATGTACAGAAGCTCCGTAAAGGTCCCTTTCCACCTACAAATCCAATGTCACCCCATAAAGAACATTGAGTCCAGATGTCTGGAATTCTTTGTAGACTTCTTCTGGAACATTAGTGGGTCCTCACATGTCACCCTTAAAAATTGTAGTCACTCAGAGACTAACATTTCTTTCCGTTGTGTAGATCTTCAAAAAAAAAGAATTTTCAAATGTGAAAGCTTGCATGTTTTTGTAATATCAATCCAACCAAAGGAAAGATCAAGTATTGCCGAGTACCTCTATTCTAAGGCGTTGAGGTGAACCACAAGAGTAACTTTTTATTAATAAAAGCAGTACACTTCCTGTTTGGTCTCACTTCCAATACAGAAATGCATTGGGATTATATAAAATACGGTTTCAAAAGTAAGAATGAAATAATATCGCTCCCACTTGAGTGCGTTTTAAGACCACTGATACTAAGAATTCATCAAACTGCCTTTACGAAGTAGGAAACTTTCCGAACAAGTGGGGGCTTGTTACGGGCAAAAATAACATCTACTATTACATCCTCCTGGATTTCCTCGCACAATTTCCTTTGAACACAATGGGCGCACAACCTTCTATATCATTTCAGCAAACAGTTATATAGGCATACATGAAGCTGAGTCACACAATGGTGTGACTAAAATGACACTGGTTGGTGCTCTCGTCAAGCTAAAGCTCGTCCAGATAAAGAGTTCTGCCCAACTTTAAAACATCTTTGGCAAGAACAACTTCAATGAGTGAGGCCACTTTTCCGTAAGAGAAAAAGCCTTTCAAGATGTGTGATTGCTTTATAGGGAATTCCAATGGCCATTAATTAGTGAAGCGTCCTTCGAATGCAGTTATGGGAAGAATCCGGAATGTGAATGCTTCTGTCCCCGTAGATGTCCAACAGTAGTTCTCTAGCTTCTGCTAATTACTCATGTGTTGGAGGAGCTTGGAGACAGCTCGAAGAGCTACACTCAGCTGTACAAAGCTTGGGATACAGTACTTACTAATGTCATGGAATGTTATATTACCCTTCATTGTGCAAAACCCTTCCATCCACCGAGAAACATTATCCATCAAAGGGACTATTTCTCCACTAAGGATAAGACTAGCTTCTTGTAATAGACATATAGCCTGTCCCCGAGGCTTGAGGGATGCCTTGATGAGGATGTCCTAGACATGCTTTAATTAACCCTAGTAACTGGGGCAGGACCAGACATTAATTAAACCTTTGGCTGAATGTCTCTGCAGACATGGAGTACTTCATCTCGAATTCTTCATGGTACATATTTCTGTATGAGAATTAGGTAAACAGATTTGAGTGGCACGTCATTATATGAAGCAGGCCGTGTGTTCACAGCGTTCACTCATTAGAAGGGCAGGCTGTGTGCTAGCCTCGTTCACTCATTAGTTTTTTTTCGCTCCTTGGTCGGGACATGCATTATTCATCCATTAGCCCTTTCTGCTTATAGAAACATGTGAGGAATTCTGCCTCTTTTGTCCCAGGCTTCGTGTTTTCTTTTGCTTCAGTACCTATGTATAAAAGTCTCGGCTGACTTGTGAGGGTTCATAGAATTCACTTCATGCACTTCTCCTAAATCTCCCTCATTTCGGGAATCTGGAAATACATTTTGACAGTCTGCAGCTGGGGCATGTAACTATATGCAGCACAATAGGGAGTTGATGCTATGTTCAGGCCTTTGTGTTAAGTTTTATTCTGTCTTGTTAACTGCTATGGGGGTGGGGGTGGGGGGGTATGATGGGAGGAAATGAATAGAAATGAATTACTGTAACAGCAACTGATGTAAAGCAGTAGTCCGCAGATTAGATTTCTGCTTTAGTATCATTTTCATGACGTATACCTGACCAAAGTCCGGAAACCCGTAGCACCACCCGCGTCCCCGCAAGGATATGAAGTTTGCTTTGTATCCCCAATGTTTGAGTGGGTTTCCTTCCTGTGTCTTGCGGTATTTCAATCAGATATTTAGGTCCATTGGCCACGTGTCTGCTTGATGTAGAGATATCAGATTGTGATCTCCACTTGGGGGTAGATAGATGCGAATACTGTCTATATGCAGCACTTCATTTTAATGGGGTCATGCACATGAGCCATGTTTTCCCGCATGGCACCACAATGTGATGCCATGCGGAAAAAAAATCGTGACATGTTCTATCTGGCTGCGTGATCTCGCATTGGAGCCCCATTGTTTTCAATGGGGTTGGCAGCAGCAGTAATTTCCCCAATATCTATACCTACTGTATACTGAAAATCAGACAACCAACGGTTACCCACCTTAATGCAATGCTCTGCTTCTCATTATACATCTGCTTTATGTCTAGCTCTGTGTAGCTATACTGTGCATTGGAGTATCAAATGGATAACACCAGCATGGCTCATATTTCTCTACGCTTTACAATAGTTTTCTAAACATTAACCCTTTAAGGACATGGGCTATTTTGGGCTTAAGGACACACCAATGTTTTGGGGATTTTCATCTCCACTTTTCAAAAGCCATAACTTTTGTATTTTTCCGCCAACATGGCCGTATGACGCTCGTGTTTTGCATGATGAGCTCTAGTTTTTATTGCTACCATTTTTTGTGTACCCATAATGCATTGTATGATATTTTTTTTTTGGAGGGAGAAAAAAAAATACATTCTGCCATTGTTTTTTGTTTGACAATTTACAACGTTACCCATGCAGCATAAATGACATGCTAGATTGTTCAGCGTGTTGGTATGATTACGACAATACCAAAATTATATATTTTTTTAGGTTTTTCCATTTGTGCGTGATAAACTCCTGTTTTTTTTATATAGAAATTATTATTTTTTGGCATTGCTGCATTCAAAGTCCCAAGATTTATTTTTCCATTGATGGAGCTTTGTGATGGGTTGTTTTTTTTTTGGCAAGACGAGCTGTAGTTTTTATTGGCATATTTTGAGTTACAAATGGCTTTTTTGATCAATTTTATTGTGTTTTTTGGGAGGCGGAATAAACAAAATAACCAAAATAAATAAGCAGGATAAATAATGTTTTGGATTTATTGTAGAGGATGTGGTGATACCAAATATGTTTTGTTTTTTTAAGCAGGGTTTTTTTACTATTTTTTTTCCATATATTTTATGTCTCCAAGCACACGCCCCCTCTGAACCCTTTAAATGCTGATTGCAGCATGTAAGGAGTTAACAGTGGGGATCAGTGCCGCTGTAGTCCATAAATCGTTTTCAACCATTGTTTAGTTAATTTAGTTGTGTGCTTTGTGTCATTCTTTAGTTGCTCACCCAATCAAACAACTAATGACCACTTGATCGTGAGTATGTATGTTTGTGTGTGGGTGCTTCTCATGCTCCACCCCTGGTGACATCATCGCAGGTCCAACAACATATATAAAACACAGAGCCTGACCAACAAAAAAGCAACAAAGTTAGGGCTCTTGGAAGGGGAGGACAAAAATAACAAAATGAGAATACAACTAAGCCGTTATTATCTCAGACACAACTTAGCGGTCCTGAAGGAAGACACTAACCTACCACCACAACGGAGATGGGCTTTAGGGCCAGCGGTGACATCACTGCTGTGGGAGGAGCCATTGTGCAGTTTGGTAGAAAGTACTGTATACTGGATAAGCTGACAGCAGCCAGCGTATGATTATGCCACCGTCATGTGATCACTTGTGTGGGTGGAGTCAGGGATCATATGACCACGGGCTGATCACTGTATCCAGGAGTCTGCTGAGCTAGTGATGTCAGGAAATCAGCATGAATGCACCACAGCTGTGTGTGTGATGTGTGTGAATCAGGATGCATGTAGTAGAGCTGTGTGTGTGATGTCTGGGGATCAGGATAGATGTAACATGTAGCAGAGCTGTGTGGCACATTATGCCTCCAGAAACACTGGTACTATAATTTCCTAATAATTACTAGTATCTCTTCAAATTGGGGTCATGGACTGCTGCTCTTGGTGTTAGTGTTCTTTTTTTCATCCAAACATAGTGTGTGTATTTGGGCAACTATATACATTATATTTTCCTATATTTTTTACTTGTACATTTATGTGGTGTGCTAGTTGTATGTTTGTCTTATACATTCATGTACTGCCCCTGAACATGACTGTGCCTCCTATTATAATGATGTAATAGTTTGGTACGTTTTTAAAGTATAAAAAACACCTGTAATGCTATAAGTCCGAGCTATCAAAGTAGGGCATTATTTACCCCGCACGGTGAACGTCGTCCGAAAAAAAAAAATAAAGAACGCCAGAAATGCACTTTTTCAGTCGCCCTGTCTCCCTGAAAAAACACAATAAAAAGCGATCAAAAAGTCGTATGTATTCCGAATTAGTACTATTGGAAACTACAGGACATCCCGCAAAAAATGAGCCATCGCTGAACTATGTCGACGGAAAAATAAAAACGTTATTGCGCGCACAATATGACGGCAGGAAACAATTTTAAAAAATGAAATGTCTTTGAAAAAAAAAAAAGAGTAGTATAGTAAAAAAAAACTATACAAGTTTGGTATCATAGTAATCGTACTGACCCATAGAATAAAGTTATCATGTCGTTTTTGTTGCAGTTTGTGCGCCGTAGAAACAAGACGCACTGAAAGATGGCAGAATGTTTTTTTTTTCATTTTACTCCACTTAGAATTTTTTAAGAGTTTTTCAGTACATTATATGGTACTTTAAATAGCACCATTGAAAAATACAACTCGTCCCGCAAAAAACAAGCCCTCATACAGCGACGTTGATGGATAAATAAAGGAGTTACGATTTTTTTAAGGGGGGGGGGGGGGGGGGACAAAAATGGAAAAAAAAAAGGGCCGTGCCATGAAAGGGTTAATGAAACAAAGAGCGCAGTCTGCAGTGAAATGTGTTACAGTAAAAGAGACGGAAACATAACAGAATGGAAGCAAACTGAAAGCTTTTAGGGTTTTTTTTCTAAACATGTTGAAATGAAAGTGCAAAAAATGGAAATGTCTAATTCTCCAGTTCTCTTCTCCAAAAACGAAGCAGAAAGACAGAAACCCCGGGTGCAGGTGTGAGCGAGCGAAGGACAACTCGTTACAGCAAATGATCAGCATTGGGTGAAAAGGTTCTGTGTCTCCATTTATTTAACCCCTTAATTGTCAAGTTAACCGTTCCTATATATATACATTCATGAGGATTCAAGGACACCAAACTGACATCTTATTGAGTGGAGATAGAAAATAGTAATAATAAATGTTTACTTCTGAGTGTTACATCCCAATACCTGCAACATATAGTAATCTCACTAGACCCGAGGATGGGGAAGAGTAAATCAGAATAGCATGTCTCAGGAATGCAGGCAAAGCAGATTCATGGAAAATGCGAACATACTTTCCTAAACCCTCCATCGAACAGTCGCAAAAAAAAAACGTAACCAATACTTTAGCAATGGTAAGGCCATATATAGGTATACAAGCTTGATTGGATCAAGATGCTACACATTATAGATAATCCAGGCGTTACTCTTATTGTGTGTTCAGATAACATCGGCTTATTCACAGAGCCGTATATTCAGGAAAGAATTCTGTATATGCAAAGGAAAAGGGAGAAGTCTGAAAAAATATTACCACATTCAAAACGGCAATAATATAAGGAGCAGCGGACCGTGCTTGAGGCAGTGCTGGGGGTGCGGGCTGCGCATGACACTCCAATGAGCGAACCAGGCAAACAAGCCACACAGCAGTAAAAATCCAGGCTACTTAAGATCCTGCTACTACAAGTGACACAGGGAATTAGAAATGAAAGGCGGCGTGACGGCTGGACTTTAACTGGTTAAAATTAAACTTTGGAAACTTTAAAACTTCTGTTTTTGCTTTCTGATCACATATTTTGTATCCTATTTTCCTTACATGATTACACTCATATACTGCAGGGGCCCAAGTTCTGAATAAGTTTTTAAGTACCGTATATACTCAAGTATTAGCCGACCCGAGTATAAGCCGAGACAATAAGTTTCACCACAAAAAACTGGGAAAACGTATTGACTATACCTGATATATACTCGAGCTATACTCGAGTATATATCAGGTAAAAAAAAACCCTCCATACTCCCCTCCCAGCCGGCGCCTGTGTCTGTGCGACAAGCTGCTTGAATTCTCCCCGCTGTCATCCCCCGCCATCCTCTCTGCTTGGCTCTGTCAGTGCTGTGTAAGTAAGCGCTGTGATTGGATTGAGTGCCAGCCAATCACAGCTCTTACTTACACAGCACTGACGGCAGGGGATTTGAAAGCTGAGCAGGGAGATGACAGTGGGGAGAATTCTATAGCAGCTTGATTGGCTGTGAATGATGGAACACCGGCTGTGATTGGCTGATGATCGATCCAATCACAGCTCTTACTTACACAGCGCTAAAGGTGGGGGATGACAGACCTGAGCAAAGAGGACGGCGGGGAATGACAGCGGAGAGAATTCAAGCAGCCTTCCACACCGCCCCCGGAGACACAGACGCCGGCTGGGAGGTGAGTATGGAGGGTTTTTTTTAAGCCTTCACTGACTCGAGTATAAGCCGAGGGGGCATTTTCAGTACAAAAAAATGTGCTGAAAAGCTAGGCTTATACTCGAGTATATACGGTAAATACTGATAATAGGGAAGGTGCTGCCCAATACATTATCTATTATATCAGCACTTCAGATCCAAACAGGGGCGGAGCCAGGGAGATGAGAAGGGGTATGTGAATACTAAACTACACAAAGGTTGGTGAGTGACGTTTCTGATTATGTTAGGAT
The DNA here is from genome assembly GCF_035609145.1 of Eleutherodactylus coqui. Classification (NCBI taxonomy): domain Eukaryota; kingdom Metazoa; phylum Chordata; class Amphibia; order Anura; family Eleutherodactylidae; genus Eleutherodactylus; species Eleutherodactylus coqui. The sequence goes on along the minus strand of NC_089844.1, from coordinate 30,369,538 downwards.
CAGTGATATGTTGGTAAAGCAATCCAACAGAAAAAGTTTTGTGTGCAGTACACAGAGTATCGAACCCATTGATTTCAATGGGTTTGTTCACATTTCTTTTTTTTGCGCACACATTTTGCGTGTTTGGGAAGAAATGCAGCATGCTCTGCTTTTGTGCGTAGCACAGGTGCTCATAGAAGTCTATGGAGGTTCGCAAATACACACACAATATGCAACAGGATGCGCAATATGCTGTGCAATTCCATGGAAAAATAACACGTCTGGAACTCATTAGGCTAAATACCCATTTACATAAGGGCATGGTGGTGTCAGGTGAACAAAAAAACCTGCCCTGTAAGTGCAAAAAGTACAATAAAATACACCGTTATGTGCACAAAAAAGTCTTGTTCATAGCGCAAATGCTTTATGCTAAGTCGTATACAATTGCGCATACACCCGTGCGCAGCCGTCTCTAGGGCTCCTTCAGACGGCCAAATTTGCACTCGTTTTTGCACGCATAAAACACTGAACCATTGATGTCAAAGGGTTAGTTCTCATTTCTGTATGTTGCAAGCGTAGAAAAGATAGAAACTGCTCTATTGTTTTTGTGCACATTTTCGCACCAAGGTCTACACAGAAGTCTGTGGGAGGTGCAACATTCACAATAAATATGTGTGCACATGTGCAATACACTACACGAGTCCATGAAAAGAAGAATACATCTGGACCTCCATAGGCTGAATAGCCTTTTAAATCATGGCGGGAAAGCTGGTGTCACGTGTGCATGTGAACAGGTCCTGTGTGCGCAAAAAGTAGAATCCTAGAATGGTAGAGTTGGAAGGGACCTCCAGGGTCATCGGGTCCAACCCCCTGCTCAGTGCAGGATCACTAAATCATCCCAGACACATATTTGTCCAGCCTTTGTTTGAACACTTCCATTGAAGGAGAACTCACCTCCTCCTGTGACAACCTGTTCCACTCATTGATCCCCCTCACTGTCTAATATCTAATCTGTGTCTCCTCCCTTTCAGCTTCATCCCATTGCTTCTAGTCTTTCCTTGTGCAGATGAGAATACGGCTGATCTATTATGATTAGGTACAGTACTATGTATTGATACACGCGCAAATCTACCTCATCAAACTCGTTCACGGCTCAAATATATTGCAACTACGCATACGGTCGACTGAAGGAGCCTTTAGTGTTGGGAATAGCAAGTCATGTCAAAGACATTGATATACTCAGTTGTGACACCTAGCATGTACTGAGATACTAATTGTGCTGTGAAGGATGATGAAAAAAAGAAACAGATGTAAAGACAGTGTCACACGTAGGGGCAGATTTATGGAAACAATCTAAAAGAAAAAGTGTCTCTGCTGCCCATAGAAACAACTCACAGCCCAGCTCTTTTTTCCCAACAGCACTATGAGAATGGAAAGCTGTGCTGTGATTGGTTGCTACGGGTAATAATGACAGTTTTATGTTTAGGGCTTATTTACACAATCGTATATCGGCCGACGTTTTCATGGTAAAAGTACAAAAAATTGTGTGAGGGCAGACCTTTTTCTTGGCATGTTTTTTGGCGGGTTTCTTTTAGTTCACCCATTCTTTACAAATGTTTTACTTTCAGGCACTTTTTTATAATGAGAAACATATAGAAAAATGTCTTTACAGAGAGGTTACTGCATTAAAAAAAAACACCATGGCCCTCCCAAAATAATTCAAAGTGAAGTAAACCACCAAAGTAAAACCACAGTTTGTGCAGTTCATGTTTGCCTGTTGACTTCCAGCTGACTCCGGCTGCAGCATAAAAAAGAAAGAAAAAAAAAAAAAGCAGGAAAAATCTGCATGAAAAATGCTTTTAAAAAATGTGGTATTTTTCCCAAAAATGCTGAGTGTAACAATTAGTCCCAAATGTCAAGAAACTGTGGATTATTATTTCACCTGGTTTATTAAAACCCTCTTCCACCCTTTGTCTGTCATAAACATCAAACTGAATGGACATACAGTTCTGCTTCATGTTCCAAAGATAGGAGCCGGAAATTTGGGAGCAATTTGGCATTCTGTTGTATTCATGCTGTTGTTAAATCAATGAGAACTGCTAATTTTACACAGGCAGGCTCTCCTGAGAACGGGTGTGAAGCCTCGCACCGCCAAGGTCAGGATCTACTAAACAAATCAAAAATGCTCAAAAAGTTCTTCCCTTTTCTAATATACGTTCTCCATAATCTTCGGCTTGTAGTCGTTGCATCTTCACTGTCTCTTGCATCTATCTTCTGAAGAAGGACACTTTCAGGCCACCATCATACAGGCACGCTGTAACGGCTGCAACAGCCGGACTATAAATGGTTCAACTGAATTGAAAGTAATACGGAAGCTAAAATGTCAACAGCGTTACGGCCGACTGCAAGCGGCAATAAACGAACTTCTTGGAAACAAAGTTTCTTGGAAAACGTAGCAGTTTTGTGACAGTTTTTGATGTGTAAAATAATTGCGTCGTGAAGAAAAGGAAATACGCGACCGTTTTCGATCGCTGCTTTTATACGCCATGCGCAAAGATAGGTCTTGCCCTATCTTTCGACATGATATGCAGAAACCTCCCATAGACTTGTATAGAGGCAGGAAAAAAGGGAGGGGTGAGAGGGAAATATATGTGTATGTAAGTAGAAAATATGGATATGTATATATATACATATATATATATATTGCTATATGTCCTTCCTTTTTTATACGTGTGCTAATACTATGCAATACTATAATTAAAAAAACTTAATATGGACCTTAATGATAATTGAGTAGATATTACACCAGCAACCGGCAACGGGGCATTGGGGTGGGCCTGATTGGTGCTGTACACAGAATTACCCTGACTGGGGGAGGGAGTTACCCTGCGTACAATGCTGAGGATTTCTGCCGATCGCTAGTCTTTCACGCTTCTGCATATTTTTTTATCATTCACACATCAGCACCCCATGTGAATTGCTTGAAATACGCGATCAAAAGATCCGGACTCTTCAGTCATGCGTTCAAGCAAACATAAAAACGCATACGGTCGTGTGAAGGAGACCTGAGTCTTATATATCCTCTCCACTCCTGACCTTTCCTCAAAAGGACTGGCCCCCATAGGGTATGTTCATGTTCACATGGAAATTTTTTTTGGCGGATTTGAAATGGAATCTGCGCTGATTAGGCGGCAGTTTGCTTCCCATTACTTTCAATTGAAATCCATACCTTAGACCGGCCTCACATAGGCGTAAATGTATTTACAGGCGCATCTGCGTTACATATCTGCGCGATGGGCAATTTATTTTTGTGCGTGCGCGTATTTTAATGGGCCTCATTGTGGGCGCATGCCCTGCGTATTTGCGTGTGCAAACAAAGCACGCAAGCACGCTCCCATTGGTTTGAATGGGCTATTGAGTTTAGCTAGTTTAATATGTGCTACTTAGGTACACAATACGTACCAAAGTAGGACATGCTGTGGGCTTTTTTGCGCAACTGAAATGTGTGCGCAAAATGTGCACAAGTAACCGATCCCATTGAAATCGATTCGCTGCGTATTGCACGTGCACATTTTCCACCGTGTGAACTTCCCCTTGGTGTCTCTACATTCCAGTACATTGCAGATGGGGTCGATCCCAGGAGCAGTCGGCCCAAAGTCCTCTCACTATCCTTTATGTATAAATCCAGTAGTTTTTAATACAAGTTACATTGATTGAAGCAAAGAACTCTCATTTCAGGATATTAAGGGTGGATAACCCCAGAACCAGACCCAGAGTGCTTTCAGGCTGAAATTACTTCCGTACTTGGGAAATGATTTGACCAATTAAATCCACCACAAATTGTATTCAGCAGCTTCCAACGTTTATAGGGACAGTAAATCTGTGTAGAAATGGTTTTGTCTAGCTGTGTGGGCCCGGATAACGTGGACAGTACTGTTCCCACGCACAGCTTACTCCTGCTTGGTTAATGCCATAAAAAGTATTCTTAATTTTGGTTGTACTCTGTGATACCTGCATGATGCCAAGTACAAGGCCAAGCGCCACTGTGCTGTCTGCTATGCTGCATACAAGCTTGATTATTAGAGATGAGCGAGTAAAGGGAGCATCGCTCTTCTCGAGTAACTGCTTAGTGATCTGAGCAGGCTCGGGTGAGCAGGGGGGGGGGGAGTAGAGCGGAGTGGGAGGAAGAGTGAAGATCTCTCTTCCCCTGCCTCCGCCCTCCCCCCTGCCCCCCGCAGCCCACCCGAGCCTGCTCGGATCACTAAGCAGTTACTCGAGATGAGCGATGCTCACTCGAGTAACTGCCTTACCGAGCGTACTCGCTCATCTCTATTGATTATTGATTACTTAATATATATTGAAAAAATGTATTCCTAATTTTAGGGATTTAGCAAAAGGAACCCTAAAAACATATTGTTGCAATATACAACCGTGTAGTTCTTCTTTGTGCGGCGTGCACCAATGCAGAAGGGGCTAAAAATAATGTCGGACCTCGCATTGGTTTTTGTCACTTTTCTAACTAGAAAAGTAGTCGAAAAGTTTGATAAATGAGTCGCATTCTGTCCGCCAGCTTCAGGAATGGCAGGCAGAAGGATCTTCAATCTGAACATAGTATTTTTCAATGCCAGTTTACGTGTTTAGAAGTTAGATGTGCCCCATTTACTCACAGGTAGTGGGAGTTAGAGTAATTTCTCTGCTTGGGTTATGACACTGCAGCGAATCTGTCGTGTTCAACTTAAGCCCCATTTACACGCAAAGGTGATTGCTCAAAATTCGTTCAAAAGATAGGGGAAAACTAAATCTACGATCCTTAATGTCTCGATTCCCGAGACATGTGACGCGACGTGGAGATCCGGTTCACCCTTTGCCTGGTCAGAGACGGTGGTAGATTATCTTGGGATCAAACTCACCAAAAAAGCAGAAGACCTGTTCATGCAGAACTTTCAACCCTTAGTCTCCTCAATAAAAAATCTCCTACAATCTTTTGACCTACCATGTCTCTCATGGTTTGGGAGAAAAAACGTACTGAAGTCATATGTCTTACCCGTAATCCTATACAATCCATCTCCCTCTGTCCTTTTTCAAATCGATCCAAACACTCTTTACGGGCTTCGTATGGAGACAGAAGAGACCTAGGCTAGCGTATAGCCTAATGACAAGGAGAAGGACGGAGGGAGGAATGGATCTGCCGAACGTCCGAGATTACTACCAAGCTAATCAACTTAGCTATTGGATGGATTTAACGCATCCCTCTAGGGACCCAATACTCCAGGAACTTGCAAGAGCCTCTCACGGAGACCGTCTCGTGGAAGACTTATGGTTCCCGGTGAAGAGTCAGTATAGAGCAAAAGGATTCAACATCCTACTCAAAGGCCCATGTGAGAACTAGGACAAACTCAAAGAAACATTGGCCCCAGCCCCTTCACCCCTAACACCAATACGAAGCATATATAGGCTACTAGACCTTCACCTGGACCCTGGCTCCTTAAGCATCTGGAAACAGTTGAGGGGTGCCAAAGTTGGAGACATTCAGGCCTTAGCCCACAAGACCCCGGGAGACATATTGACCACGCTGGCACCCAATAACACTCTCTCCTTCCTGCAGCTCGCCCACGCTAGAAAGGTCATTAGCACCTTCCTTAACAAACATACATCAACTAGACCTAAAACAACTTTTGAAACTACCACTGAAGCAGGCAGCCCAAACTCCAGAAAGATAGCCTTTATTAGGAAAAACTTCATAGCCCCCCCCCCCCCCTCTATTTGCGAAGCCTGCTTTCTTAATTTCCTGGGAAAAAGAACTTAAGATTTCTTTATCGACGGCTGACACCAAATTAATTTTAAAATTGGCGTACGGACGATCACCGTGTGTTCTTATGCAGGAAAGCCACTATAAGTTACTAGTACGGTGGTACAAAACCCCTCAATGGCTGTATAACTATAAACTTGCTACCCACGACAGATGCTGGAGATGCGACGATAGGGTCCTACCTCCACATCTGGTGGGACTGCCCGGGAGTCACGACATTTTGAGAGGTAGAGAGAGACTTCAAAGTTCTCTCGCCCGATTTCTCAATTTCTCCAGAAATGGTGTTCCTATGGAAACCATCTGCAAACTTTCACCCCTACAAGAATAAACTAATAGCATCACTATTAGATGCAGCTAAGGCCCTCATCCCCTTGAACTGGCTACAACAAACCCCGCCCTCACTACTCCAGTGGAGAGAAAAGGCAGACCTGATCTGCAATCTGGAGGAATTGACGAGCTGGGCGAAGGGCACTCAGGAAGACTTCATTCTAACCTGGTTCCCCTGGAGAGAACTAAGAGGGAAAAATCAGTAGAGAGTGTACTTAATACCTGGACATAAAGATAGGAAGGGTGAACCCCTTATGCTTGGGGGATGAGACGTGCCTCGGACAGCGGGAGGCGCAGCCAGAAGATCAGACCTCGAGCGTTGGACACGAACACGGACGTGGAGTACCTCATCTGGAGAGGAAAGGCCGGAGTGGAGGTAAGAGAGAGAGAGACACCTCTCCCCCTGGGAATCCTAATCCAAACACTGGGACCCACTCTTTTATGCACATTTCTCTCTCCCAACACCTCATTAACCCACCCCCCCACCCTCTTTTTCCCTCCCCCCCCCAGACCCCCACTAACCCCAGACTCTTACTACTCGCATGAATAACTACTGTTATTACTTCTGTTTTTCTGCATCTATGTGACCGGCAGGTGGCATATACTAGATGAATAATTTAATTTGCCCCTGCCCATTTAGGGAGGTCGGTTAGCCGTCCTATGAGCTGGACGACTTACCGGCATTTGTTAGATCACGCGTCTCCTGACTCCCCACCCCACAGAGGAGGGGGAGGGGACGGAGGGGAGCCGGGGACCCGGGATCAGTAAGGAAGGAGACCCGTGTGGGACCCGCCGGCCACATGAAAAAGTTTTATATTGAAAGAATTGTTTAACCTAATCCATGTACCCATCTAACTGTACTGCTATATGGAAATTAATATGAAAAAACCTTAATAAAAATTGATTTAAAAAAAAAAAAAAAAAGATAGGGGAAAATGACAGTTTGAGCGATCATTTTGCATAAGCTGCTAATGGGCACTAATGCCCATTAGTAGCTTATTAGCTTCATTTGCATGTAAATGAGCCTCCAGAAGCTGTATGCAGAAAACAGTAGGTGGTCTGTTATACAGCCCATTTGTTCTCCCATGGGACTGCAGCTGAATGCAATGTTATCAGTGCTCCCCATGAAGAATCACAGGGTGAAGTCCCTGCTATCAGCTCTCCGGCAAACTATGGATTTTAAACTTAACTAAAAATCCTTGTTTGGCTAAAAAGCAAATGATAGTAGCATTTACCTACATCGTTTAAGTGAATTTTGAGCAATAATCGTTGCGTGTAAGTGGGGCTTTAGACTTTAGATATGGCCAAGGAGAGAACAATAGGAAAACTAAGAAATTGTTCCATTCACGCAACCAAATCTTTAGGGGAAAGTAGGGCTTCCTAGTTCTGGCCAAAAGCTGAACTGTTAGCTTTTGTCTAGAATTAGACTTCAAAGGACTTGTTCAGTTCATAAAACACCCATTTTCATATACCCTATTAGTAAATTAGGGGAGGAGTTCTCTGTTCAGGACTCTAACTCTGGAGGACCAGTCATGTCTTACATTACATAGACAATCCATTAATGTAAATGGGCACTGCACAATGCTAAATTTCTGTTGTGGTGGTGCCACAATTAAAATGAACATTTGCTGCCAGGCAAACTAATTGCTTGTGGTACTCGCATGGGGCACCTTATGATCAGCTTGCTGTCAAAGGACTATTCTAACAAGTACACATTGTCCAACACAGACAACCCCTTTAGGTTCACTAGGACTTAGAGATTTGCCAGAAATTCATCCTTATCTAAAACCAAAATCCTGCAATAAATGAACAGATATAACCTATTGGCATATTCTCTGCCATTTTAAAGCTGTGAAGCTCTGCGGTAGGTATCACATTGTTACCTGCATTCTATGAACCATTGCCGAATCTGGTCTTGCAGCGTTTCCTTAATGTCCAATCCCTCTGTCTCTCGTATGTTGTCTTTTATTTGCACCAGGGCGTGCTGGAAGTCCGCTTCATACTGCTCTTGTAACTCCGACCGCAGCACCTCTGTTTTTCTGGCAATCACCTCTGCCATACTCATTTTGTTGAAATGTGCTGGTGGCACCTGGAAATACAGTAGGGTGATGTCTATTACATACAACATTAGAGGTTCTAGAAACTGGCACAAGATCCACAGCATATAGCTCCTCCCCTATCTGCCCTGATGCCTTCAATAAAGGTCCTGCGCATAGGTGCTTTGCATCCGTTTATAGGTCCCCGATACAACCTAAAGACATGAGCTATGCTAGAAAAAAAAAGTGTCCTTTGTTTCATGGTTTCATAGTGATGATGTAGGTTGGGCAAAGTACACAGAATTGCTATTGGGATGATGCAAGGACAATTTTATGTTGCAATTTTGATGAAACTATTTATGTTAATTTGTAAAATGGAAAAAAAGAAGGTAATTTCCATCTCTCTCCACTCTTCCAATTTTCTCTTATTAAAGTAAATACTTAATTTGTTTTGGTGCTACATTAAAGGCCAATCTTTCCCCCATAAAAAAGGTCAAAGTACACAATGAAAGCATATTCACTTTTTGAATGTTCCATTTCAGATGGTCAACTTTTGCTCTAGACATTCAGGCATCTGAAGGCCTTTAACCCTCTCCAATCCAATTTGTATCCTGGTTTTCCTAGGGGGCTTACTCTTTTTGTGCTGTTATACAATGGCGCTATATTCTGGCTAAAGCCAGTACTGCATGAAGTGACATGTTGGATAGGCTCCGACAGCAGAGAGGCTGGCAATATACAGTAAGAGAACCCCGACGGACGTCTTCCAACATCGGAGCTGTACAGCCTTAAATCATAATGTCTTTAGACGTCAGACAGTGGATTGGAAAGGGTTAAAAGGTTAATCGACATTGTCTATAATCAGAGTGGGCAAAACGTAGCTTTGCTGCATTATGTTTTTGTTTCCTGTGAGGGTTCCCTGCTTGATTTTACTGTACTGCCCTCAATTTGAGTCAGTTGGAAACTGTGGTTGCTTCTGGAACTGCAAATGAAACAGTTTGACAGATGGGCCTATAAGGTGATTGGGAGAATCTGGGTCTGCATTGTGGGGGCCTATCTTTGGTAAGTGTACAGTCTGGGGAAAATTGTCTGAATAATTCCCTGAGCAGGAAGACGAGTCAGGAGACAGTGGGGGTGGGGGGTGGGGGGTGGGGGGGCAGATTAGCAGAATGCAGTGACATTGTCTTGAAAGTAACTTTCTTGTACCAGAATGACATATACTATGGTACAAGAATTCAATAGTCAGTGATACGGTGCCAATTTAGACTATCAAACACACACAGACATAAATCATCAGGCTGGAGTGTAAGGAAAGATTTAGCAATGTGCATGTGTGTAAACAGCAAAAGATTTCACCATTAGCTCTACTTGCAGCTCTCAATGTGTGAGTGTCTCTACTTGCAGCTCTCAATGTGTGAGTGTCTCTCCTTCCCCCTCCTCTGTGCTCTCTGCATACAGTTAAGTGAGCACTGATGATTCATTCCCTGCCCTAGTCATAGTGTCCCCTTGTCCATCAAGAACTAGCAGACAGCAAGCCAGGGGAAAGGAAACCAGCATGTTAGAGGTTTTTTTTTTAAGAACAAACACGTAATGTTTGGTAAAAAAAATATATAAATCAGCAGTGTTGATAATTATCACACTGGCTATCATATAAGCACAAGCTATTTGAAAAATTAGTGAACCTTTAACCATGTAAAGACGAGTCTATCAATAGGGTTAACCCTTTACATCTCCACCCGGTTGGAGTGGGTTCCTGCTCAGCAAAAGAGCAAATATTGGCACCACCTTAAAGTAATCTAACATCAAAACAGTTCACAATGATAAAACATTTTTTTATCTATAGCTGACACAGAAACACCAATACTACAGATTGCAAACAGTCACAAGCATCAAACAGCAGCATCCTTAGTTACCCATTATACATGATTGACAAGAAATCTCAGACATCATGTAAGAAAGCCGGACTCTCGGAGCTCATAGGATCAGTTAGCATTCTTCCCGCCGTCCAATTAACTCTGATACTGAGAACACAGCATTATGTGTGTGCAGCAAGGAGCACAAGAATGGCCTGATGTAGGGGGCTCTTACTTTTTGATAGTGGGGACAATGGACAATTCAGTGCTAATACTGAGACAGAGCTTTGTATTGTGGGACTGAAAAGAGAATGAAAATGTGATCCTTAGCAATAGAAGATCAGGGGAGTTTACAAACTTCCTAAATTGGTCTCAAGGGTCAAAATTTGAGTAAAGCTTTTGTAGTTCTTTTGGGACAGGGAGAGGCATTTATAAAAACTGGAGAGTGGCAGAAGTGGGACAAAGATAGCTATTCAGGAAACTCAACTGGCACTTGTGCTATGTAGATAGAAAAGTCACACAATATCATTAAATCCCTTAGATAATCTTAGTAATACCATTATTCAACCCGTTTCCTCTTTTTGCCTTTCTTTGGATTAACATTGGGGGTAATCGGCTGAACTGGATGGACAGGTCTCTTTTTTTAACCTTACATACTATGTTACTATGTTAATGTAAATTATCCTTAGTGACATCTTGCTTATACTTGTCCCTCTAGTTTAGGGCTTATTCAGACGACCATATATCGGTCACGTATTCACGCCGGCCGATATACGGAGTCTTTCTCTGCAGGGGGAGGAGGCTGGAAGAGCCGAGAGTAGTGAGCTCCCGCCCCCTCTGTGCCTCCTCTCCACCCCCTCCCTGCCCCTCTGCACTATTTGCAATAAGAGGAGGCGGGGCGGGGGCTGGGCTAAGTGGTGGGAATTAGCTCCGCCTCCATCCCGCCTCCCCTCATTGCAAATAGTGCAGAGGGGAGGAGAGGAGGCAAAGAGGGGGCGGGAGCTCAGAGCACTGCTCCCGGCTCTTCCAGCCTTCTCCCCCTGCAGAGAGGGATGCCGTATATCGGCCGGAGTGAATACGCGGCCGATATACGGTCATCTGAATAAGCCCTTAAGGTGCTTTTAGATGAAACGATTATTGTTCAAAACATTATTCAAATGAGTGAACATGAGTGATAATCATTTGGTCTAAAGGTGAACTAACGACCGAACGATAATCATTCGTTTTTGTCCATTTTATGCAAGCATAAAAATCATCATTGGCTCCATAGAGGCGAGTGTATTTGCACATAGGCTCGTCTGTTTAAGACCTAAGGGTTTCTTCAGACGACTGTGATCTTGTCCCGTTTTGCAGCTGTGAAAATCATGGCCGTAAAATGGGACAAAACAAAACTATTGTTTTCAATGGTTTCATTTTCACTAGCAAGAATCTTGCGCGTTAGTATTGCGCACGAGAAAAGATAGGACTTGTCCTATCTTTCTCATCTGTAGTTTTTCGACATGCGAGAAATATAGGACAGCACTAGAGATGAGCGAGCGTACTCGCTAAGGCAAACTACTTGAGCGAGTATTGCCATTTTCAAGTACATGCCCGCTCATGCCAAAAGATTCGTGGGCCGGTGGGGATGAGCGGTGAGTTGTGGGAGTGAGCATGGGGGAGCAGGGGGGAAAGAGAGATCTCCCCCCCCCGCCCGTTCCTTCCCGCTCTCCCCCGCCGGCCCCCGAATCTTTTGGGACGAGCGGGCATGTACTTGAAAATGGCAATGTTCGCTCAAGTAATTTGCCTTAGCGAATACGCTCGCTCATCTCTAGACAGCACCTATCTTCCTGCTTTTTTTTAATACTCTTGCGCAATAGAGTGAGTGTATTTGTGCATGCGCCAGTCTGTTTTAGACCTAAGACTGCTATACAATTAATATTAGGCCAAAAAAACCAAGTAAAAAGAAGTGACAGATCATTTCTTGTTTGGATTCTGCTGGGATCCCATGTCGGGCTATCTGTGGATTAGCGCCATTGGATGGTGCTACTCTATTTGCAGATCTGCTGCATCTGTCAATGCAAATCCAACTGCAGATTGTGTAGTGGATCTCTAAAGGCTGACCATTTCCTTAAAGGAGTAGCTTGGTAGGACCCTTAAAGGAGTTTAGTCACTATAAAAACAAACCTAACTGCTGGGCCTGGCATAAAATAAAAAAAGAGACTAAACTCACCTTTCTGTAGGACAGAGCTGAGTGGCTCCTGCTGCCCCACCACCCACTCCCACTAGACATCAGGTGAAAGCTGCAGCTAATCAGTGTCAGTCTGAACTCCTGGCATCATTTCTCACATCCTATGATGCCAGGAGTTAGGGCTGGTGGTGCTGTGGCCTCCTACTGGTGGCAACGGTCACCTGACTTGCTATGGATGTACATGCTAAAAGTCGGTGCCTGGACTGTAAGAGCTAATCTGTGCCCTGGGGACTAAAAAGTAGTAATTCTAGTCACTTTTTTATTTTATGCCACACCCAGCTGTTAGAAAGTTTTTTTTATAGTGACAAAACCCCTTTAAAGTACATTATAATTAAAAACCTTATACACCAGGCCGTCTTTGGTATCTCCCAGAAAGGACAGCTGATTTACCCTACAACTGCACAGGTCACACGCCCCATGGCCTGCCCTGTGGATGAGAGGCAACAAGGGGCAGCATCCATGGCGAATAGACTATTTTTCTGTACTGAAGTCCTGAGCTGTATTAGCAATAAAACAACGCTGATGAGCGACGGAAAAAATGTGCTGCTGTGATGGTCGGGGACGAGAGAGAGAGAGAGAGATCATGGCAGCAGCCCTGTAATCTCTCGGAACCGCAAGTTTTCACTTTTTAAATATCCCTCTGTAAGCTTCTGGGAAACCCTGTTGGAGACTCCCTTTATCCCTGCCGGGGCTTCCCTTCATTACCCTGGGGGTTCCCTCATCCCTGCAATGAAGGGAACCCCAAGGGAAGATGAAGGGGTTTTCCCAGGAGTCCCCTTATCTCTGTGATGAAGGGAACCCCGGGGAGATGAAGGGGGTTCTGCCAGGGCTTACCTTCATCACCGGTGACTCACTTCATCTCAGCGTGGATGGAGGGGTTCCCCTGCAGGGGAGATGAAAGGGTTTGCAGTGGGGGAACCTCTTCATCTCCTCTGCAGGGTAACCCCAACATCCACTCCGCTGGGAATCCCTTCATCTCTCTTTGCCGACCGACTCGCATAGTCTCCCATAGGAGTCCATGGAGGCTTCTGTGCTTTGTGCACCGAAGATAGGTCAAGACTAGAGATGAGAGAGCATACTTGCTAAGGGCAAATACTCGAGCGAGTATTGCCTTATGCGAGTGCCTGCCCGCTCATCTCAAAAGATTTGGGTGCCGGCGGGGGGCAGGGAGTGGCGGGGAGGGACGGCGGAGGGGGGGTGGAGATCTGTCTCTCTCCACCCGCTCCCCCCTGCTCACTCCTGCATCCCGCAACTCACCATTCACCCCCGCCGGCACCTGAATCTTTTGATAAGAGTGGGCAGGTACTTGCATAAGGCACTACTCGCTCGAGTATTTGCCTTTAGCGAGTACGCTCGCTCATCTCTAGTCAAAAGCTATATTTTCACGCAGTTAGGAATTTCAGTCACCGATGTCCTATCTTTTTAGGTGGTTTTTTTTTTTTGCGCGGCTAAATTCCCTTCATCTAAAGGTTTCCATAGGAAGCCATTGGTTCTAATAGTCGCGTTTTGTTTGCGCATTTAATTTAGCTGCGCAAATTCAATGTGAATGAGCCCTAAGAATTCAAGTGCCACTTATATATAGAAAGACTGCCTGTAATTTAGATTGTTTTATATTGAGACTATGTGAGTTTATCCTGGTAGCATGTAATGCAGTAACTGTATTTTCCTGCAGCAGCCAAACCCCGTCATACCTGGATTACATTTATATATTTATCTTGTAATTTACTACCATTCTATCTCTACTTATATTGTCCATTGGGATTATATATGCGCAGTTGTTACTGCTTGCATTTATGTTACATAAGCCTGAGGAAGAGCAATGTCCAAAACGTGTTGTACTATAGTATAGTAAATAAAGAAACTTAACCCCATTGTGTGACGCCGTGCTGACATCTCCGGCATTGGAGATCATCCTACCCATTTATCATTACGTTCTGATGGATATCCATGCAGCGGGGATCACCATCAGCAGCAGTCCAGGTCTATTCTAACCACCCTGCACTTATAGTGCTGTGTATATTCACAACTGACCCAGGGGAGCAGAACCCTTTATACGGCTACTTCACCAACTTAAGTAACTCTTTTTCATATGAAGTGCTTCTTGACTTTCTTCCACATATGCTCAAACTCAGCATGAGGACACTGTTTATCTGTTAGCTGCTCCTACTTGGTCCTGGTGACAATCTCCAAAGTAGTTTAGAAAGTAAAGCCCATACTGTATCAGATTGCCTTCCATTGTTTTACAGATCAGTCAGCATACATAGAATGTCTTATAACTGTAAGTTTAGAGTCAGTTGATAGATCTGCAGGAAAAAATGTACTCTGAAAGCTTATGCAATAATAACGGAATCCTCTGATGTATTCCAGAAAGTTGCTCCGAGGTAGAATTTCACTTCTGGATACAATTTAAAGCCATTTCTGTATTTGATATTATAAAGACATTTATTTTATTCATCATCAAAGCAAAACTTAATTTTAGGGAATTGGAGCTTTAGGCTAGTTTTATACTAATACAATAATTACTGTAATTCTTTAATAATTCTATAAGCAAAAATAACAACTATATTAACTGAATAGGACTTGCGCTGCTCGCCATCGTGCTGCTCTTTTAGTGTGAAGGCTTTTATTGCATCTCTTTGTGTAGTTGAAGTCCTTTACCCTCCTGCCCCTATACTGTTTCACCATTGATAATCATGGGACTGTGCCAGAGACACCTGCTTGGCAAGCTCAATGCTTCATTGTCCGGGAGGAAAACTAATTAGCAGCCTGCAGTAGCAGGTTCATATCCCCTGGCCAGGAGTTAATTCCGACAGGCTTCTTGTGTTCCAGAGTCAGACAAGGGATCTGTCGCTGTCCTGTGCGCCCTTCCCACCATTCAGTTCCGAAGCCACGTGTTGTTAGTATCCCACGTAACATGGATTGCTATTGCTTTGTCAGTCACTTCCTGACATGCAGGTGGTTAAGTGGTTGAAGGAAAATGATTGTGTTGCCCCCTCAAGAGCAGCAGGGAAAAAACACCAAATAATAAAACAAACAACCACTGCACTGGAAAAAAAACACAAGCCACTCAAAGAGATGGGAAGAACTCAACTAAACAATGGATCTGGGGCAGACAGTTCTCTTTGTAGAATAGCAGTCCATGCTCTCTTACAGTTTTTGGTCTGCATAGAAAAAATGGTTATAAAAAGAATAAAAATAAAAATTTAATACAGCTACTGTAAGTAAAAAATGATTAGTTTTGTCCAAAACAGATTTTTAAATCTGCCTTCAATGTCTACCTGGGATGAGGCGTCAGGCCCCGGTAGTTGTACTGACACTCATTTTGGATGTGTTTCAATGTGCCAAAAAGACAATGGCTGTTCAGGATTATATCGGCTTGCCTGATGGAAGTCAATGGTATGGTGCAACTGTTAAAAGACTTCTGCCCCTCCTTCACTGTAAAGCTTGCGCTTGCATTATATTTGTGATTACATGCCATTTTCCACAGATTGGGCTTATTTAGACGACCGTATATTGGCTCGGTTTTCACACCAAGCCGATATACGGTGTCCTTGTCTGCAAGGGGGTGGAGGATGGAAGAGCCAGGAGCAGGAACTGAGCTCCCGCCTCCTCTCCGCCCCTTGCCACTATTTGCAATAGGAGGGGGCGAGATGGGGGTGGAGCTAAGTCCTGCCGCTTAGCTCTGCCCCACCCCGACCCTGCCCCTCCCCTCCCATTGCAAATAGTGGCAAGGGGCGGAGAGGGGGCAGGAGCTCAGTTCCTGCTCCTGGCTCTTCCATCCTCCACCCCCTTGCAGACAAGGACACCGTATATCGGCTCAGCGTGAAAACCGAGCCGATATATGGTCGTCTAAATAAGCCCTTAGGCTGGGTTCACACAGGGCGGATTAGCCGCGGAAATTCTGTCCGGAATTTCGTCACGGCAAATCCACCTGTGGGCGGCGGAAATCTCGTCCACACAGGCTGGCAAATACGTCGCGACAAAGCTGGTAGAAGCCAGCACTGCGCCGTGGATTCTCTGGCCGCAGCATGTCCATTCTTTTTTTTTTTTCTGTTACGGCCGCGCTTTCTATGGGAGCGGCAGCTGCAACGAAAAAGCATGTGGCCAAGCTGCTCCAAAACCAGAGGCTAAGTGCTGCAGGGTTTTAAGCAGCGCTTTACCGGCAGAAATCTTGCGTTTTTTCGCTGCGGCCAATCGTGCGATTACCGACGGGAATACGCCGTGTGAGAACCCAACCTTCACAGCCGGCAGATATGCGCTTCCATCTGAACAGTTCCCCCCTACCCTCCCGCTGATCGTCTCTCTGTCTCTCTCGTCCCCTCCGAGCGGTTTGCAATGGGAGTGGGTGGGATGGGGGCGGAGCTAAGCTCCCGCCCCTCGCCACCCCTTGTCCTTAGCCAGCAATGGGAGTAGGCGGGACAGAGCAGAGCTTAGCTCCTCCCCCTCCCATTGCAAATGCCGGAGTGGAGGAGAGAGGCAAAGAGTCGGTGAGGGGAAGGGACTGCTCAGATGGAAGCGTATATCGGCCAGGCATGAAAGCCCAACCGATATACACTCGTGTAAATAAGCCCTAAACCTTATTTTATGAGGACAACCAAAGCACGATGTAAGGTAATGTACTTAGGCCAAGTTTGCACAGGGTGGAAAATACTATTGATGATGGATCCTCAGGATAGGATCTCCATGGAAAACCCCTTTAATAATGTGGTACCATTAAGTCTTTTAGAGCAATTTGTATATCCTGGCAGACATCTTTCCATGTTTTCCCCTTTCCTTAAAAGCATCACAATAAAAGATAAGAGAATGCTTGTTAGATCAGGAGAAATCTGTACACTTATAGCCGGCTTACTACATATGTGTCCACTTTGGTATTACAACCTCAAGGGCCTCCTTCACACAAACGTATATGCGCGCACAATAATCTTTATTTGTAAAGCACCAACTTATTTCGCAGCGCTTACGTAGACAATAGAACCCATTGATTCTCAATATTCTTTTTTGCGCTTGCATGCTCTATTTTTATGCACACCAAAGGTTCCCACAGAAGTCTATGGGAGCTGCACAAATGTGCACTTAATGCACATGCAAAAGCACAATATGCTGCGCAATTCGACGGGAAAAAGAAGACATTTGGAATTCAATAGATTAAATAGCCTTTAAAATCATGGTGGCGGAGGGTCACACACCCATGTGAGCTGGCTCTGTGTGCAAAAGGTACAGTAATATGCACCAATATGTGCGCAAAAGCACATTGTTCATGGCACTAATGCTTGCAAGAGTGTTTTTGCCTATAGGCTTGTGTGAAAGGGCGTAAAGGGGGTTTCACTCCATGCAAACCTGTGATTTATGGTGGTCCCCCAGATTCTGAGTACATGTATGTTCACTATTCCTGTCCACACTGTCCTCTGCATAAAGAATGTAAAAGAGTTGTCCAACCAAAAACACTTAACAACTCGCCACAGAATAAGGGTGGTTTCACATCTGTGCTCGGGGGGGTTCTGGTTTTCTGCCCCATTAGGGGAGAGGGGAATGCCCTGGCTGAACAGCTCAGTCTTATGAGAGAATGAACAGCTCCAAATGGACCCCATTGACTATAATGGGTTCTATTGGCTTTACGCTCACCTGCCAAGCTTTTTGCCAAAAGAAGAAAACGCTGCATTCAGTTCTTTTTCTTTCGGTATATCGTGCCAGATCTGTGACAGAACCTCCGACTAGAGGTTCAAACGTAGATGTGAAACCAATTCACAGGGGCAGAACTCGTCCAACAATTAAATTGTCAGCTCACTGGTTGGACAACAATTAAATTGTCAATGAGATGTGAAACCACCCTTAGTCATAAATTTTCAAAAGTTGGAGTTGGAACCAACAAGGATCATGAGGATTCATCATGTGCAAGCATGAGCATTACTCCACTCACTCTCCATGGAGATAGCTGAGCGATGCATTCGGCTATCTCCGCAAGTCCCAAAGAAGTGATCATACATGCCTACCACCACTTCATTCTCTTGGAAGACTCTGGGGTGCAACATTCTCGTGATCCCTGGGTGTTTCAGTGGTTGTAGTTTTAGCTATCAATCACTTATGTCACCAAAAACATATATCACTTGATCACAGAATAAGTGATAACCCTTTTATTGTGGTTTCCCCACTAAAGCAAAAATGCCAAAAACCGGCCATGCTTATCAAAATCTGCAGTATGCCCTTAACCCTTTCCAATCCAATTCGTATTCTGCTTTACCTAGGGGCTTATTCTTTTTCTGCTGTTTATAAAACAGCGCTATCTGCTGGCTAAAGCCAGTACTGCATAAGGTGACACGTTGGATAGGCTCCGACAGCAGAGAGGCTGGCAATACACAGTAAGAGAACCCCGACGGACGTCTTCCAACATCGGAGCTGTACAGCCTTAAATCATAATGTCTTTAGACGTCAGACAGTGGATTGGAAAGGGTTAAACGTCCTTGTTTAACTGCAGTGTATGAATGACATTTCATAAAATCGTATTCACGACGGTAAAACATCTGGCCACTGTGAATTTACTGGAATGCCAAAAACATGGCGACATGTGAACACGGCCTGAACCTCAGCTTCTCATATGCAAAGTATAATAAAAGCAAATGCATAATGAAACAGCTCTTTAATATGGAATAACATTATTCCAGCTTCTCCAATGACCTTGAATTATCCAACAAAAATATGGATTCATTTCTACAATATTATATTTCTATATGCATATCACCCTATATAATATCCAGAGCGACCCAACACAAGCTAGAAATACTCCCGTCCATTCTGAGTTTCTTGTCCTTAATTTGGCAATGTGCCATGACGTTATTTTATTAACATGAGATACTAACATTCATCTTACAGTTGCTGCTATTTTCCAAACGAACTGAAAGAAGCCAAAACATGAAAAACAATGTAGTCATAAATTGCTACATTCCTACCGCAAACATCAACAATTCCAACACATAACATACACACCCAGTTTGGGATAGAACAGTCTAGTTTTATTTGTTTAATAGGGAATTTCAAGGAAGGTTAAGTATTATTAGAGAAACATATGGGGTTAATCTACTCGACGAGGAAAACGGCATCTGACTGCCAGCAAGTAATAACTTGGAGGACTTGGGCACTTCTTGACGTACTTTCTTTCACTGTTGCATTTTAATAGCACGATATGATCAAGGACGATGAAGGTATCAGAGGGGGTATATTAGTGTTTTTATTGTTTTTACTTTTGAATCCAATTAAAATCCCACTGATATCATTTTACCGTGTTTGGAAAAACAAACTAATAAGAAAAAGGTATAGGTGGCAAAGTAAGAAAAATGTATATGTGGCAAAGTAAGAAAAATGTATAGGTGGCAAAGTAAGAAAAATGTATAAGTGGCAAAGTAAGAAAAATGTATAGGTGGCAAAGTAAGAAAAATGTATAGGTGGCAAAGTAAGAAAAAGGTATAGGTGGCAAAGTAGCACTTTAGTGTTTTGTATTGCAGTCTTGCAGCACTTACGGCTCCTTCAGACAGACAAATTTGCATGCACAAAGCACAGAGGTTGGAACTCATTCATTTCAGTGGTTGGTTCTCATTTCCTTTTTTTCTGCATTTCTTGTGCACGCAAAAAAATAGGACCTGCTCTATTTTCCTGTGTATTTGCGCACCAGAGGGCCTCATAGAAGTTTATGGGAGGTGTGCAAATGCGTGTGCAATATGCAAGAGCATGCACAAAACCTCAGGAAAAAGAACACATCTGGACCTCATTAGGCTAAATAGCCTATTAAATCAGGGCGGGGGGGGGGGGGGGGGGTCGTACATGCATATGAACTAGCCCTGCATGTGCAAAAAATACAGTTCTATGCGCAGACATGCGTGCAAATCAACCTTATTTCCTGTGCAAAAATGTTGCGCTGAGGTGAGTGTATTTGTGCATACACTCGTCTGAAGTTACCCTTAGGTTGTCAGTTTGATTCTTGCTAGTATACACTCTAAGGCCTCGGTCACATGGCCGTTTTTTGCCGCGATTTGCGGATCGCATGACGGATGCGCATCCGCAGATCGCGTGACCGGGGCCGAAAAATCACCGGAAAAATCTGCTCCTAGCCGCGTTTCAGTAGAAACGGGCCGAAGCAGTGCAGCGCTGTCCAGCGCATTGAATTCAATGGAGCCGGCAATACAGCTAGCTCCATTGAAAGCAATGGGCTGCGGGCGATCTCAGGATGAATTTTAGGGAAGGGCTTAAAAATATAAGCCCTTCCCTGAAAATCATCCAAAACTGTGTAAAAAGTAAAAAAAAATATATACTTACCTTGTCCCGGCAGACGGAGTTCAGCCGCGGCCGGCCGGCAGTTCTCCTGAACTGCTGTGAGTAGTATTCAGCAGTCGGGGATTTAAAATCCCCGCCTGCTGAATGAGCTGCCTCTGATTGGTCACAGCCTCACCAATCAGAGGCAGCTCTCACTGACCCATTCATGAATTCATGAATGGGTGAGTGAGTGCTGCCTCTGATTGGCTCAGCGCAGGGACCAATCAGGGGCAGCTCTCAGCTGTCATTCAGCACTGGGACTCGCACTTGTGAATGAACCCATTGAAATCAATGGATTCTATTCATTACCTATTGTGCACGCAAATTTTGCACTCGCAAATAGGGCCGTGTGAATCCGACCTTCCCACTGGCATTTTTGTACGTCTTGTTTATAGGTTGAGCAGTGAAAATGTAATTCCAAAATCTATATTAATAACTATAAAAAGCAGTCCAATAACCAAAGGGGAACCTAAGATAACATCACAATCGTCTGCACCGCTGATGAGTGCCCCACGGTGATAGAAATGTTACCAACCCAAAAATAGACATCTACAGCTTACAATTATCATACATAGCAGAATAAATGTGACTGTACTAGCAATGTAATTGTATAGGAAAAGATTAAATGACAACCATCAAATGTCAAATGATCATTTCCTGGATAAACAATTAAGTTCATCAATGATACACAATAATTCCATCACTAATCAAATCTGCGCATTTAAAACAGAAAACATTGTCATGATCAGTTGTAGGTGTACAAATGGTAACTATAATTGTAAATGCATATGGTAGATGTGCTGTATGGTAGACATGGCGTGTGGTAGACATGGCATATGCTATACATGCTGTATGGTAGACTTGGCATATGGTATACATGCTGTATGGTAGACTTGGCATATGGTATACATGCTGTATGGTAGACTTGGCATATGGTATACATGCTGTATGGTAGACTTGGCATATGGTATACATGCTGTATGGTAGACTTGGCATATGGTAGACTTGGCATATGGTATACATGCTGTATGGTAGACATGTTGTATGGTAGACATGGCATATGGTAAACCTGCCGTATAGTAGACCTGCCGTGTGGTGGACATGGCGTGTGGTAGACATGGCATATGCTATACATGCTGCATGGTAGACTTGGCATATGGTACACATGCTGTATGGTAGACCTGGCCTATGGTAGATGGGGCGTATGGTAGACGGGGCGTATGGTAGGCATGGCATATGGTAAACATGGTGTATGGTAGACAAGCATTACTACCGTCTTCCAAAAAATACTTCTACATCTGTCCGCAGGATGTGTGTGGCGTTGGACCAATGTCAGTACAGCAGAATTGCAATACCATACACAACCTGTGAACAGGTGGCGCACTGTTCCTGGAAGAAATAATCCCATGCAACCCCTTTACATGATTATCTATTTGTGACTATAGGAAATATACATTTTTTTTCTTCTCAGCAATAACATTTATTGTCAGAACGTATTACAACACCATTCCCTTCTAGGAAGCCCTTCCAAAAATACTGTACACTCATTTAAAAATGTTCTCTCTTTGGGAATCAGTTTCCCCTTGGGTTGAATAGATGATCATGTTCCACCAGACATGAGGGTGGTCCGACCATAACACAACAAAGGTCCTCCAAGAGCAGTTGCTAAATGGGCTCAGGTTTTGTTCATGCTGTGTGGTTTTCAATCTGAAACCAATGTGCGAATTGCAACAGATCTGGGTTTTAATATATAGTAGTCTAACTCCTTACCAGTTTTCACCGTTTGAAATGCTTATGACCCCAAGTTGGTGGTTTGAGATTCTCCTCTTCTGAATTTTGGAGTCTGCCAGATGATTTGTGAGTTTGACTCTTTTTTTTCATAAAAACTAGCGATAGGGTCTCCACAATGAAAAACATATATCAACTTATGTCTTGAAATGATGCCATGGAAGGCCCTGGAGACGTAAAGCGTGCAAGGTTTTCTCATGCACAAGAATTCAAGCCCGTAGTAACTTGCTAAGATGCTCCACCAAACACTCATGAATTCTAAGGGGGCTTTTATAACTGGCCAGCAATGTGTAGCCCATGGTTTATGAAATGTTAAATCTTTTAGCTGGCTCACACATTCTTCACTCCAATCTGCCTCCACTACTTGGCCATTTTTCAATGTTTTCATCAGTTATGTGTTGACTTAACTGAAATACATCAAGCAGAATCTTCGCTCTGAGTGTGTGTTTTGTAACTAGATATACCCAGTCCTGTTCATTTACCCCATCACACTTTGCACTTCCTATGTGTTATGAATCTTCATCATGAGTAAGATGAATTTAGCACATCACATCGCTTTAGGCAGTGTAATAAAAATGACCTTCTCTGTATGAAAGTTGTATTACAAACTCTATTATAGCAGAGTGGTGAATGGCACATAATGTGCATATAGACTGTAAAGGGAATAAAACAAGTCGAAGAGATTACCTACCACCCCAAAAATGTAAACCACATGGGTGCCAGGAGCAATATATCTTTATGGGAGTACATTATCACCAAAAAATATAGTTTTAGGTGTTCTTTCTATGCCATTTGTCTTTATTTTATTAGTATTGAAGTCATTCCATATTGGTCATAATTAGAGATGGGCGAGTATACTCGCTAAGGCACATTACTTGAGCGAGTAATGCCTTAGCCGAGTATCTCCCCGCTTGTCTCTAAAGATTCGGGGGCCAGCGGGGAAGAGCGGGGAGGAACGGAGGGGAGATCTCTCTCTCCCTCTCTCCCCCCCGCTCCCCGAATCTTTAGAGATGAGCGGGGAGATACTCGGCTAAGGCACTACTCGCTCGAGTAATGTGCCTTAGCGAGTATACTCGCTCATCTCTAGTCATAATCTCTATAGATGAGGCTTGTTCAACTACAGTCATGTAAGTATCTATGTGCTTTAGTATTCCCAAACTATCACACGAAATCTACAGGTCTCCGAATGCGGTAATTCAAATGGCAAATACCAAAAAGCCTGCTCATTACTCCCACTCTTAGAGATCTGTTCTGGAGTGTTTTAATAAATGAGATTGTATACCGAGTCACTCCCAGTATGTGCAGTTTGATTGTCCAGAATGTCAGAGGTTAAAGTGGTAATGGCAATTATTGCACATGTGGTACAAAGAATATATGTAAAGAGTGAGCAAAGGATAATGAACATATGCAAATCATTTAGATAGAAACATCCCTCTGAAATACAGAAAGTTGTCTACATCCATCGGAGTCCGCCATATTGAAAGAGTAAATGCTTATTTGTAGCAATAGAGTAACTTTTAATACAATCGATATATTGTAGCATTAATATTTGTGACATATGGGCTTGTATCTTCCCGCAAGATGAAAATGATGCAATTATAGTAGGACAGTGTTTGAAACATACAATGTATTGTAGACAGGTGACCACATTTCAATCGGTAACCTGATGTAAAAAGTATTTTCAGTATTTTCAGTAGTTGTAATGACGCAGATGCATTCCAGTGATATATGTATCATCCCATGATTTCAGGTTTGTCAACCAAGTGACTAGATTATATATACCACTGGCTGGACTTGTTTTATAGATTCAAGATCTGAAATGTTCAAGAAGTCATTTCAAAGCTCCAGAAGCTCCATACACAGCAAAAACTATTGGAGGTAGGTGAGGACGCACAGGCAGCAGCTTCAGTTAAATGTGGGGTTTTTTTGTGCTTTTTCTGGATCTCACAGAGCTCCTATCATTTTCTGTCGTTGCTAATCCCCATAGAGCTGCTGCCACATTCTGTCTTCCTGCCGCCACTTTGTGAGTCCCTTTTCCCTCTTGTTCTCACAAAGCCCTTGCCACATTTTGCTTTTGCACCCTCCTTCCACAGTCACCTCGAGCCCCCAACATGCTTACTCTCATGCCCTCAGCACCCCTGCTACTTTCTGTTCCCCACTCTATCCCTCTACAGAGCCACTGTAACAATGCAAATAGGTCGTCTGTAGGCACTAGTTGTCGGGCAAGTTCCAACCCTAGAACTTATGTCTATGTTCCAACCGTAGAATGGGGTCTTCCTCAGGCATTCCTTCTCTCCTTTTTGCTTTGATACAACACACTGCCTGGTTTGAGCCCTGGGAAAGGCTCTCCACTTGACCAAGAAGGGCTTGCAATTCATCCCCACAGTCTATCACACCTGCAACTTTGAAGCAAATCACATAGTTGTGCGTATTTCAGCACATCCACATCAGGTGAGAGCATTAACTATAGTGCCTGGTTCATTTAATTAGTTGTTTTTTGGATTTACTACACCAAATTAAAGTCTTCCTTGTCCTCCCTTCTCTTTGTTTCTTTTTTCCCATGTTCTTCTACAGAACCATTGTCATTTTGTGTCCCCCTGGTCACTTTTAAACCCTCAGCACTACTAACACTTTCTGTTCCCCATCCCATCCCTCTACAGAACCCTTGCCACTCTGTGAACCTCTTCCCTCGTATCCACACAAAGCCCTTGTCACATTTTTTCTTCTACACCCTCTTCCAGCATAGCCACTGCCACTTTGTGTCCTCTTGCTTATTTTAATCCTCTCAATGCCTCTGCCACTTTCTGTCCCCCAACTCCATCCTTTTAATAAGTTCCTGCCACTTTCTGTTCTCCCTGCCCCTCCTCCCTACAGAGCCCCTAACAGCTTGTCCCACACAATCCCTTTCACAGCCCTGTCATCTTGCGTCTTTCCCAAGTACCCAGAAAGCCGCTGACACCTTCTGCACACCTCCAACTACACATTGAACCCTTGCCAACTCATGTACACTTCCGATATATATCCTCCTGGCTAATGGTGGGGTATGGAGACCCAGACTTTAATTGTATGGGGTCCATAAATTCCTGATGGTGGCCCTTCCTCTGACATGCTTCCTGTCACCCTGTGCACTACTTGCAGCCTCACCTGTGTCTTAGTTCTACACCTATATACTGTTCACAGTTTCAGATATAGTTTCTTACAGATGTAATCTGGTCAAACCCCCAATGTGGGCCTGGGCATAGCAGGATGGGACAAGTACTAACCAGTAATGTGTTACTGCAGTCATTGAGTTCTAAAATCAAGATGGCAGACCTAAGTTAGATTAGTCTCTTCTTAAAAGAAAAGTTAGAAGTTGTTAGGAAGAAGACATGGAAACCACTAGAACGCTGCTAGAATGAGGACTAGGTTAGAGAGTGGTGGGAATGATCTCATATGGGCCATCAACAGTAGACTTCTACACATTGTACTTACTATTAGAAATGAGCGAGCATACTCGATAAGGCAAACTACTCGAGCGAGTAGTGCCTTATTCGAGTACCTGCCCGCTCGTCTCTAAAGATTCGGGTGCCGGGCGGGGGAGCGGCGAGGAAGAGCAGGGAGGAACGGAGGGGAGATCTCTCTCTCCCTCCCCCCCTGCTACCCCCTGCTCACCGCCGCAACTCACCTGTCACCCGCGCCGGCAGCCGAATCTTTAGAGACGAACGGGCAGGTACTCGAATAAGGCACTACTCGCTCGAGTAGTTTACCTTATTGAGTATGCTCGCTCATTTCTACTTACTATATAACAACATGTACAATCCTTCCTTAGCAGGAGGAATATCACGTCTTAAAGTGTCTCATTTTCAGGCACTTCCATAGATAAATATATTTGTAACATTTTATCTTACTTTAATCATTTCTATCTACCCTGATAATGTTTGTAATGAATTACCACATTCATTAAAGACATCTATACTAATTATCCTGGCTAATCAATACAGTGTATTCATTTTAATTATTAATTATTTATAGATTTTACTCTCTGTATGATTGGTAACTTTAATTAGAATTCCATAATACACAAATTAGTTTTCTATTAACATTGGAAATTCATGTATTTCTCAAGAAATCTATGCTAATTGCATTTCATCGTGTCCTTGATGAGATATTGTACTTCAATAGATATATACTTAATCCAGCAGCGTTCTTAAACAATGTGCAAATAATACACTGTTCATCTTATTTGCAAACTTTTAGCTTTGCCTTTTCTATGAGAAACACTGACTTTAATTATGAAAGTGTCCCTCATTTATAAAGATGCCTATTAGATCCAAGTACCGACATCTCGAGGATGATCGTCAGGTCACTGCTAATATATAATTTTTATTTCCTTGTGTATGACAATTTCCTTAATATGAGTTAAAAGACACAATAGAGATGTTAAAGCGATCCAGCATGTTACTGTCCGAGGCTTCCGGCAATGATTCCCATTGACATACACGTGCATTCTTGGCTGATTAGGTTGACAGAGTTCTTGGGTGACTGATTAAAGATGGCCATAGACTAGAGATGAGCGAGTATACTTGCTAAGGCACATTACTCGAGCGAGTAGTGCCTTAGCCGAGTATCTCCCTGCTCGTCTCTAAAGATTCGGGGGCCAGCGGGGGAGAGCGGGGAGGAACGGAGGGGAGATCTCTCTCTCCCTCTCCCCCCCCACAACTCACCTGTCACCCGCGCCGGTCCCCAAATCTTTAGAGATGAGCGGGGAGATACTCGGCTAAGGCACTATTCGCTCGAGTAATGTGCCTTAGCGAGTATACTCGCTCATCTCTACCATAGACATTGTTGGAATTTGCTTTTAATTTAATGTTAATGGCCAACCAAAGAAATCAGTTAATTTGTAAGGTCCACAAGAGGGGGTAGGCAGCCTCAGGGAATAGTCATGGAGAGACCGACATATGGGGAGACAGTAGTATAACTTTCTTGTCCACTTTACTGAATCTTTTGGAACACAAATTGGTCACACTGGGAAAGTTTTTAGGCCTGATACATTCCAATTAAGGGTCAGCCTCTAAGTTTCTCTTGTCCCCAAGGGGTACAGCCACTATATACAAATGCAGTCCAATTGCAATACAGTAACTTCTTCTGCTGATGAAAATATACTTGTCCTTATAGTGATTACTTCCTTTGGTAACTTACTTTACCTCCACTATCTCAGACCCTTTATGGTCACAGTCCTGATATCTTCTAGCACTCCTGCTGTCTCAGAGGTACTTGGGTACAGCATCTGTTCCTATCCTCTCCTCCATACAAGCTATTCTTGAAGGGTTGATGCACAAAGCAAGTGTGCATATCCAGGATGGCTGTGGCAATCTCCAACCTTCCTGAGTAAACTTTATCACTCTGGTCACAATGTATTGCTGCCATACTCTCTTATTAGTTTTGTGCATGCCATCATCTAACTCACTATTGGTGAGACGCCAACACTCAAGTGACTGCATGACGCAGTAACACCCTTGTGCTCTCATGTAACTTGCAGTAGCCACCATTGGGTTCCCCAACGATATGGCATCTAGGGCAGTCACTTCCCTATGTAATGTTAGTTACGGTATGGTCTACAGCCCCTGAGAGGTACTGCACATGTATTGCCAGAGAGCAGGTTTCCATCATGAAACAGGTGCAATGACCTATAGCTGGCCATATACATAACAGAGCTGTTGGCAGAATGTCAGAAATCACCCTTTGACTTCTTCTATTAAGGTTGGTTTCACATCTGTGTTGGAACCTCTGGTCGGAGGTTCCATTGCAGATCTACGTTTTTTCTAAAAGCCCAGCAGCTGAGTGGAAAGTGAACGGACCCCATTATGGTCAATGGGGTCCGTTTGACACGGTTCAGTTCCGGCATAAGATGGAGCCGTTCAGCCCGGGTATTCCCCTTTCCTACTCCACAAACAGAGCAGAAAGCCAGAACATTTGATTTGAAACCACCCTAACTTCCTTGTTTTCCTCACTCAAACGTGCATGTACAATATAATGGGAAGATACGCGACTGCAAGACACCTCTGATACCGCTTATATCCCAAGGAAACAAAGAATCAGACAGGTTAAAGCTAAAATATGTATCCCTTGAGTCCAAATAAAGTAGACTAGTCACAATGTGTTTGCAATTGGTGGGATCCACTAATAAATATCCAATGTTTATAGCCAGCTTATGGCTACCTCAACTCCTGGGGCAAACAGTAAACTTCCTCTCAACTGACACCTGAGGATGCCTGACGGCCCCCAAAGACATTAGACTACTGGCAAGTCCTGCCAAAAAACAATCTAATGTTTTTGGCCAGCTTAAGATACGGGTGTATTTGTGCTCTGATGTTCTTGCGTCACATAAAATTATATTGTATGTAGAAAGTCTACGTGCTTTAGTCTTGTGGGTCGGAATCGCAGGTGCAAGTCATTGTCATAAAATACAATACAGCCCGTTAGACACTGCGGGTGGGGAGATACAAAAACAATGTTTTAACTCTTCAAGACATCATAAAGCAAGAACCATGCAATTATTATGGGAATAGATTGAATACAGAACCTATCATTTGTTCTTTTTTCAGACCAGCTACAAATTGTTTAAAAGAACATAACAAGGGTAAAAATAAGAAAAAGGGGACCTGACTCACTTAATTTGTAATTTATTTTATTTATAGGGGCCAGATCGGAATGTAAGCCAGTATTTACACAGTAAACATATAGCCACTATTAAATCGTAAAAAGGGTAACATAAAGGTTTCTATACTTTTTTTTTTTTTTTAAGCAATAAAGCTAAAATAACTATGAATGTCTAGCGCTCTTGACTTCCAAAACAGCATGTGCTAAAAATTAAAACTCTGAATGTTGAAGGGTTGGAAAAGTAGAGAGAACCTAAACATGTACCAGATTCATAGAGGAGTCAGTTTTAGAGTTGAGCGAACATACTCTGCCGAGCTTGATGCTCGTTCGTGTATTAGCGTACTCGATGGTGTTCATTACTTAAGCGAGCATCACGCTGTGTTCGACCCCACCTCATTTTTTGGCCCCTCCCCGCCGCGACGCAGAGCGCATCAAAGGCAAATTTTTGGGCTGACTGGCTGGCTGGCAGGCAGGCAAAGAGAGAGAGAACATGAACCAAGAAAAAAAAAAGCTCGGGACCCGGCGTCCCACATACAAAAATGCTCGAGTCTCCCATTGTAGTCAATGGGGTTTGTCACTCAAGTAGAGAACACAAATTTTCCGAAAAGCTCGACTTGAATAACGCGGACTCGAGCATTTGGGTGCTCGCTCATCTCTAGTCAGTTTGTATGTACATGAGTAAACAAACAGTCTGCAGCTACAGTGTCATGGCGCCTCTGGCACAAATGGAGGTCAATTGCATACGCGGGTCCTTAGTGATGTCCTGACGTCAGCAATGGACCATTTGTTGGCACATGCACAGTGCCATTCAGCACTGGACGGCGAGGGAGTAACATCTCTCTCCTGTTGTTAAGCTGATAGGCTGGCCAAGTCGTCTGCCGTCCCGGCCAGCCTATCAGTGGCTCCTTTTGGATATTTATTCTGGTTCCTTTTTGCGGAGGATGCCGGTAATTCATTTGTATACATGTCATGCTTGGTGCTTAGGGGTGTTTACATTGTGCTTCTGAGTGTTTGTTTTGGTACCTTCCTTGGACTTTTGACTACGTTTGTTCTAACGTTTGGACTAACGTTCTCATATTCAGACCTCATCCTGTTCTTTTGCCTTTCCTATTTTGCTTTATCCTCACCAATTCCCTCTCCCTAATTTCACAGCTAGGGACATATAGGGAATCTGGTGAGGTTCCAGAAGTGGGGGTCACCATATTCAGCAAATCGGGGAAAGCTTGTAGTCGTCTCCACCGTTTCTATCAGCACAAGTCGTTCAGTCC
Source organism: Eleutherodactylus coqui (assembly GCF_035609145.1). Taxonomy (NCBI): domain Eukaryota; kingdom Metazoa; phylum Chordata; class Amphibia; order Anura; family Eleutherodactylidae; genus Eleutherodactylus; species Eleutherodactylus coqui. The sequence continues at coordinate 30,339,314 of NC_089844.1, read as the reverse complement.
CGCATGTCTATCAACCCAGTAACTTGCTAAGATTTACACATCGTTCAGCCTATGCCCATCCTCCATGTCAGAATTTATTGGTTGGTCTCCTTGACACGACTGAAGAGACACGATCAACACTCGGGGATCAAATTTGAAGACTCAATTAGTAACTTAGAAAGTATGCAACATCTACAGAAAATTTTATAAAAACTGACATTTCATGAAAACTAAAAAAATTAAAAAATACTGCTGCTACTGACTCTATCGATACATTCCAGTCCATAATGTCCTTAATCAACTGGCTTGAAAGGCAGACATACGTAGAAAGCTGAAGACCCTGCTGACTCCTGGCTCTTCAACAGCTAATTTGCTGAGAACGAGCTACACTCATCACATATCACCTCATTTCTGAAGTCCCTCATTAGTGTGCTCATTTCTTTTAAGAATTACAATCTACCAGTAATTCTGAGCTAAGGCACTGCATGCAATATAGCAGCAACTATAATAAAACACTTTAATATGTACAGGATGTCTCCGTGTAATTTGCTAGGCCCAGAGAGACGTGGTTCATGGTCAGCTACCCTTCCCCTGTCCTCTAGTGATTGACATATCTGCCACTGTCCACGTACAGGGAGTCACCACTTGAACATATCTCACCAAACCTCATAAATTCAACTAACCACAGTCTAGTGTATAATGTAGGATATCCAATAAAGCTTGCAGTGTTTTTTCCAAAAACTGTACTGTATATATTGCATATCCCAGTCACTAACTCCTACTGCCCTCAAATTGGCCACCAGGAACTTTACAACTGCTTCCCTTTAGGCACTGAATTTGGTAGACCATGTACAAGATTGCAAGTAAGTATAAAAAATAGTATTTCCCTGTGGGTGTTGAGACTAAAATAACCAGGTACCCAATTGTCTAAAATATTTCCCCAAAATGGGCCAAATTAAAATATCACTTTAATTTTGGAACTTAAAAGATCATTCTAACATACAAGATAAAGAAGTAATATATGCACCAATGGGATACACCAGGAGAGCTCCCACTCTTATGCTAGCTTGGTTCTCTTCTGTTAGGAAATGTTGGGACCAGTGGATGCGTGAGGGTGCACACACAAGGCATAGGACTCAGAACACCCTCAACAGACCACCAGTAGAGAGGATCGTCTGATCATCCGACGAGCACAAGCAGCTCCAACTGTTTCATCATTGGCCATCAAGATATAGGTGACATCATCATTACAGGAATGCCTCCACTACATTGCCACACTTTGTGGTCTGCCCGGTCGACAGATTTACTGCCAATAGAACATGTATGGGACCATCTCAGATGCCAACTTCGACAGCTTATAAGTCTTCATGTTCTAGAGGCTCAGTTACAGCAAATGTGGATTGATATGCCTCAGGATGCCATACAGAACCTGTATGCCTCCATGAACACCCGTATCACATCTTGTATTTAAGTTAGAGGTAGCCCAACAGGGTACTAGAGGCTCCATGCCCACCCATATCACATCTTGTATCCAAGCTAGAGGTGTTACAACAGGGTACTAGAGCCTCCATGCCCATCCGTATCACATCTTGTATCCAAGCTAGAGGTGGTACAATAGGGTACTAGAGCCTCCATGTCTGCCCGTATCACATCTTCTATTCAAGTTAGAGGTAGCCCAACAGAGTACTATAGCCTCCATGCCCACCCTTATCACATCTTGTATCCAAGCTAGAGGTGGTACAATAGGGTACTACAGCCTCCATGCCCGCCTGTATCACATCTTGTATCCAAGCTTGAGGCAGTACAACAGGGCACTAGAGGCTCCATGCCTGCCTATATCACATCTTGTATCTAAGCTTGAGGCAGTACAACAGGGAACTAGAGCCTCCATGCCTGCCCATATCACATCTTGTATCCAAGCTTGAGGCGGTACAACAGGGTACTAGAGGCTCCATGCCTGCCCATATCACATCTTGTATCCAAGCTAGAGGCCGTACTACAGGGTACTAGAGCCTCCATGCCTGCCTGTATCACATCTTGTATCCAAGCTTGAGGCGGTACAACAGGGTGCTAGAGGCTCCATGCCTGCCCATATCACATCTTGTATCCAAGCTAGAGGCCGTACAACAGGGTACTAGAGCCTCCATACCCACCTGTATCACATCTTGTATCCAAGCTAGAGGCAGTACAACAGGGTACTAGAGCCTCTATGCCTGCCTGTATCACATCTTGTATCCAAGCTTGAGGCGGTACAACAGAGTACTAAATCCTTCTTCGCGTGTTCAGATTTCTGCAATAAATTATCATTTTGCTCTGATATTGTAATCACTTACTTACTACCCTTAGCTATGCCTCTGCCCCATACAAGTTAAATGGATGGCATTATATTCTGCATAGTTAATTGTGAAACATGTTTCCTTTCTTCTTGCATTAGAGGTCACTTCTATCGTCTAATAGGTAACAGAAATTGAACGATAAAGTCAGTGATTGATTGAAGAATAACTATAGAAAAGTCTGAGTGGCTTCCTGGATGAAATGTTATGCCAAAACAAGGACGGCCCTGAGGAGCTGATGACAGCGTGTTTTGGGGAATATGTCTCAGCCATACATCAGAATATGATTTATCTCTTTCTGCCTGCGATTGTTTCCTTACTTCCATTAAGTACACAGCAGATATGCAACTATCTGCATTTCATTCCTCCTGTATAGGAGACATCTGTGTTTGGACTTGTCTATTCCATATGCATGTGCATTGATTTATCCCATATTGTTGCCTGCTGATGGCGGATGCGATGTCTGATAAATATGTTAACAATATTTTAACACGCTTTTCAAACATTTACCCCCTCGCTCGACTGCAGTCGCTCTTTTTGAACGTTGCTCTCAGCAAGCAGTCCGGCCATAAATAGCGAATACAGTACATTATCTATCTTGGCTAGAATGCGGTAGGCAAACATTTACTCTCCTCCGGACATCGCTGCTGAGATGCTGCGCTTAGTGTAATATATATATATTTTTACAAATTTAATTTCTATTGAAATATAACACAATTTGGTAAATATTTAATGATGGACTTGCTTTAATATGTTATCATTAAAGGGAGACTTTTGAGTTTTTGCCACTTCAAATATATAAGGCAATTACATGATCAGCAAGAGCTTCACAACACTGGCACAACCTCTAGGATCTGTCAATTCACACACATTCCTATATACATTGGAGTTCCTCCTTCATGTAAAGGGAGGAACTCCAATAATAATCAAATGTTTCTCCTAATGACATATTCTCATGTAATATTTAGGATGAGCAAGTATACCCATCGGCTGGTGCGGGGCGGGGAGCGGCGGGGGAGAGCGGGGAGGAATGGAGGGGAGATCTCTCTCTCCCTCTCCCCCCCCACCGCTCCCTCCTGCTCACCGCCGCAACTCACCTGTCACCCACGCCGCCAGCCGAATCTTTACAGACGCATAGGAGGATACTCGGCTAAGGCACTACTCGCTCAAGTAATGTGCCTTAGTGAGTATACTCGCTCATCTCTAGTAATATTAAATGTGGAATTAAACTTAGACTGCTCAGACATTTGCTCACAATTGTTCTTCCGGGTTCCGTTGTTTGGCTGCGTCCCAGGAGCCAAGTAAGGGAAAACTGGAAGCACCAGAATTGGCATCTGCCAGAAGTGAAAAATGCCAGACGGACCCCATTCTCTATAATGGGATCCGTCCAGATTCTGGCATGTTGCCCGGCATTTTCTTGGATAAATAGCACAGCATGCTCCACTATTTCCTCTGGAGTGTTGTATGCCAAATCTGTACCAGAGGCTCCATACGGAACCACCTGCACAGATGTGAACATATCTTTAATACAAAATTAGCAAAATTGTAACTGATAGCTAAAAGGCGTTATCTGTAGAGATGAGCGAGCGTACTCGGTTTGGGTGTTTTTGCACTCGAGCACCGCTTTTTCCGAGTAACTGACTACTCGGACGAAAAGATTCGGGGGGCGCCGGGGGTGAGCGGGGGGGTTGCAGAGGGGAGTGGGGGGGAGGGGGAGAGAGAGAGATCCCCCCTGTTCCCTACTGCTACCCCCCGCTCCACTACGCCGCCCCCTCCCCCCGGCGCCCCCCGAATCTTTTCGTCCGAGTAGTCAGTTACTCGGAAAAAGCAGTGCTCGAGTGCAAAAACACCCGAACCGAGTACGTTCGCTCATCTCTAGTTATCTGCTTTGCACTATCCATTTTAGGATGAAGGGTCCCTGGAAGATAAGTTGATGACTAGTTGTCCCACTGTTGAGACCCCCAGTAATTAGTTTTAATCTGTGGAAGAACTGGAAGTAAGAGTACTTTTACATGGGATGACTGTCAGGCGCCTAAGCACCCAACAGCCGTCCCAATGATTATCGCTCCTGTGCTTTCACATGGAAGCGATAATCGCCCACTAAATGGAGTCAGGGGCACCGGAGAGCTCTGCTGGCCGTCTACTTTCATTCAGAATAAGCTGAATCCCTGCTCGTTTAGACGGGCAGATAGTCACTTGGCTTTTAGGTAAGCTAAATACCTAGCAACTTCAGCAAGTGAGCAATTTTCCTGAACAAGACATTCCACTGTATTACCAGGGACAGGGACATTGTTGACTCATTCGCTAATCATTTGTTTAAGCCAGCTGAATGATCCGTTAAAAATAAATAAATAAAAAAAGACTTATCTTTGTGTTTAAACTGCCCGCCCGAGTGAACGAGCCAACTGTGACATCATTTACTACTTTCGCTCAGGCGTACAATTAGCGCTACGTGTAAAAGTCCCCCAAGTTGGGATGTAGCTCTCCGTACTGGACATGTACGTATTCCTCCCCTGAACTGCATTGTCATTCAGGGATCTCTAATAACATACCAGCAGGAGGTTCACACAGTTTTCATTCCCATTTGTACTAAATTAGATGGGACCTTCAGGTATGGCAATGTCTTGTACATGGGCCAACGAGTAATCCAGCCGGACGCAATCTATTGGCACATTGCAGACAAACAGAGAAGGACTCTGGAGAGAGATTCTTTAGAGGAATGATAAAGTGACCAGGAAAGCAATTTGTAAAGAAAAATATTTGTGCGCTGAAAGGAATTGGCCCGGTGCATTAAGTAAACGTATGTGGATGTGCCTTCTCATACATCATACCTCCCCACTGTCATGTGCGATGGCTGGTGTGCTGATGCCGGGTGCATGTTAATGGACATTCTCCAAAGTGCAGGCCCAGTTCAATTCTTGCATCCTCAGGCTAATGACCCAGAACAGCTGCTCAATGTGCGTGCTGGGCGCCGGCAGAGAACATTAAACAGTTATGGAAGGACATATCAGCACAAGCAGTGGGGTGAGGGGAATGTCGGGGCGAGAGGGAGCCCATTAGCTGTGAAAGCCAAGCGATTAATGCACCCGCAGAGACTTCATTAATAAAGTAACTTCAGTAAAGATGAGCCATCGTTAAAACCTTTAGGGCTGTGTCATAATAGAGCAGTGTGTGGGACTAACATAAGCAGAGGAAGAAAATGGACCCAGAGTCAGGAAAAATATAAGAACGGAGGTTTATGAAAGATTCTATTATAAGCCTATGCTCATTTTTGCTCCAAAGTACACATCATACTGCGGCCACACTTCAAAGAACTTAGCTTTAAAAATATAAGGACTCAGCCAAAAGTTATTAAGCTGCCGGTCAGTTGGGTAGCAAATATTCCCCCTCACTGTGAAGCGGAGTGTGCACCCCATTGCTATCACTGCATACAATTTCATTCATTCATTCACCCATAGTCTGTTTACTTATGGCACAGGACACCAACATGTATAACTATACAGAAGAAGGTCCAGTTTCCAATCAGTATGACTAGCACTGGCGTAACTATAGAGGATGCGGTTGCACCAGGGGCCAGGAGCCTTAGGGGGGTCATAAGGCCTCTCTTCTCCATATAGGGAGCCCAGTACTATGAATAAAGCATTACAGTAGGGGGTCCTGTTACGGGTTTTGCATTGGGGCCCAGAAGCTTCAAGTTGCGCCTCTGATGACTAGTATAACAATAGATCCTGATACCCTGTTTCCCTGAAAATAAGACATAGCATGATTTTCCAGAATTTTTGAGGATGCAAAATGATTTTTCAGGCTTTTTGAGGATGTTTGAAATATAAGCCCTACTCCAAAATTAAGCCCAGCTAACAGTTAATTAAAAAAGTCAATTTAAATAGTGTCCAGGCAGCTATACATGTAAAAAAGTTAAACCTTTTTTGAGCAAAAATTAATATAAGACACTGTCTTATTTTCGGGGAAACACGGTAGCTCAGTTGTCTCCGAGGAAGCCTAAGGAGAAGTGACATGTATGGAACACTCTATATCGTGCTTTACCGATTGATGCAGCAAAGTTTTATAAATGTTGATATTCCACACTTTCTCACCCTTTTACTTGTCAACGTATAAATAATTACCAATGAGGAATCCCCACAGATTAGCGCAGCGTTCTAGTTTATCAACAACAGCATAGACCCCTTTAGGGCCTCAGCTAGAGATAATTTGACTGCCGCAGTCTTGTCCATCACCAAGCAGATCTGTGTAATTAAACCGAGTGTACACAGTGCATGCAATGGGGAGCATGGTGTGGCATAGTGCCATAGCATATATAATTTACGCCTGTCAGCTCAGGAGGCTTATTTATTTGGAATTTATGCAGTGTACGTGTGCATGAAGAATATGCATGGGTAGGATTTCATTTTACGAGACTATGAAATATGCAATTGCTATCTAAAATAACTAATTGTATGGGCGCACATCAAGGTCAGGATTTCTGAACTGTTAAATGGGCAATATATGGGTAGTTTTCTGAAAGTCTTACATATTAGACGGATATTCTTGATTCAACATGAAGAAATATAACAATTAGGGTGTCAGGTAAAAGGCTGTGGCAAGCTTAATTGCATGCCATATCATAGAGCTACTCACATAGAAGTAGCATATAGAGACAAAACATGCACATATGGCTCCGTATAACCTGCAGGGACTCTGTATGCAGCAGTACAGTGTTCATGTATACAGCTTTGCTATGTGCATGGACCATAAAGCAAACTGGGTCACCAAGGGCATAGCTAGAATTTAAGGCCTTAACCCTTTCCAATCCACTGTCTGACGTCTGAAGACATTATGATTTAAGGCTGTACAGCTGCGATGTTGGAAGACGTCCGTCAGGGTTCTCTTACTGTATATTGCCAGCCTCTCTGCTGTCGGAGCCTATCCAACGTGTCACCTCATGCAGTACTGGCTTTAGCCAGCATATAGCGCCATTGTGTAACGGCACAAAAAGAGTAAGCCCCCTAGGAAAACCAGGATACAAATTGGATTGGAAAGGGTTAAAGTTTCTCTTCACTCCCCAGGGACAACACCTCCAGCGGACACAGGGGACACACAGGGCCTTGTCGGCACTCGTATGGTTTTGTACTGTTATATTGATGTTTTATTGCTTAAGATACATTTGCTGCATATTTAAGGTAATGACTTTAAGAGCGGGCAAAACGCAAGGAGCTTTTGCTTCTGAGCGGAAAATCACTGACTGGAAACCGGAAGTTGGGTAGAGCAAGTGTATAGCGGTGATGAGAAGATGTGTTTGGAGTATCTTCTATATCGGGAGATACAGAGATTGTTCTGGTGAACTGAATAGTTGAACTGGTAGTACTTACATAACCGGTAAACAGAAAACTCTGTTGGACTGCACCCGGCAAACGGGTAAAGACTTCATTGTTTATCTCCGGCTCAAGAACCGGCATTGGTTACTGTTGGTTACTATTGTTTCATTTATTAAAAGTTCTGCAGCATTGCTGATAAAGTCAGAGAGTTTCAGAGCTACCCTCAGAACCTTTGGGCTACCCTGATCTCTTGGGTCTATGAGGCCCTCCAATGAGCCAGTATGGCCATAACCTGACCACGAAGCCTTGCTGGTGCCTGCACCCACCTATGTCAACTGGGAGTTGATGATGGCCCTGCAAGAGTTGGTTTCGACACTGCTAGATGTGCCTCTTGTCACCCAAACCAGTAGGCTACTCCCCTCTGGAGAGTAGGGGAGAACCTAAGCCTAACCCGAGTGCCACTTCACACTTGCCAAAGGCAACTTCACAATGCTCAACCCAGGACTACTCTCGCCCAACAGCTCACGACCCCACTACTCAACTTGACAGACCCTCATCACAGCTGGTGTACTCCGCTGCATAATGTCACATGCCAGATGTGAGAACCCAACACCTATATACACACTTCAAAGCCAATTCCACTCTTACAACACACACGTAGACCTCCCCTGAAACATTGCTTCCACACCATTACAAATCCGCTTTGTAATTTACTTAAAGGGAAACATGTTTCACACAATTAACATTAATAGACTTGTACAACATTAGGGAATTATAGCCCAGCATGCCAATTTATTGTCTTACTTAGTGTGGGCAACTACAGTACACGGTCAACCCACCGTGGCGGCCTGTACATAGCAATCAACAAATGAATAGTAATAGTACAGAACAGATTACTGAAAGAAGAAACAGTAGAGCTAGATAGCAAAAAGCCACAAAAAGGAGCACTGGTGCACTGGAGTGGGCCCTTTAGCCTCTGGGCCCCATACCAACTTCCATGGCTATTAGTACTATAATTATGTCCATGCTGGGTGCACAATGTATAGATTTAATGTTAAGAATATGCTGTGTAATGGCAAGAGAAAAAAGTAACATTTATATGAGTTATTGATACAAAGCAGTTATAGAAGCAACTATACAGAAGTTTAGACACAATCTTTATACTTGAGCACATTAAATGGTTTGTAAAATGGATAGTCAGCACTGACTTTTTCTGCTAACTGGACAAATATTGCTTCCGCTGAGCTCCCTGGCAAGTCTATGGAGACACAATGGAGCAGAGAATGCATAGTTTATGTCTCCGGTTTTCTCAAACAATAAGTGGGTTATTGGAGTGAAGCTCGGCTCACGTCCCCCAGTGCTAAAGTGTATACTGAGATTGTTAAGGTGTTCCTGTGCATTAGACAGAGGAAAATGTGGTAGCATTGATTGATTCTCGCCCCAGACATATCCTTTCTCTTCCTACAGTTTTTGAACTGGATAATTACCTTTAGCATAGGTCTTCATGGTCCTATATATTTCTGGAGTTCTATAGTACTCAAAAGTATTTTAAAACTACAAAGTCTGTACTAAAAATGACTTCTTACTATGATTTGTAGTTTTTTTCTGACACGGGCATGTGGGCGGTTTCTAGTTTATATAGGTGATCCTATTTCAGTATAGAAGTGCCCCATTTCAAGTATTCACGGAGAGTACAGACATGTGGCTCTAGGAGAAACACGTATAAGATAGACTGGCATAGAGAGAGGAGACAGAAAAAGAGGAAAAAGTGAGAAAAAATATTTGTCCGTGTCTCACTTAAAGGGCTTATCCCACTTTTAGGACCCACACAAGTATGTATAGACTCCCACTGATGCATAGTATTGCCATAGAGGTACAATAGAAAAAAATGCACCCAAAATGGTGTCTACAGCTGTAGCACACCCCAAAATTTGGGGCAGCTGGTCTGAACAAGCTAATTGGACAATAAGCAGTTGGTCGATTGGACAGATCTTTACTGCATATTGAGGTGAGCTGATATAGGAAGGAAGGGAGAGGAAGCTGGAGACAGTGCTGCCTGGGACAAAGAGGAGCTGTCACTCCATGGGCATGATTGAGCGGAGTACAGTGGCTGTAACAGGAGCCAGAAAGAGAGTGGAGTAGCACTTCTGACTGTGGACAATGATGTGAGAGAGTTCTGGCTGGTCAAAGCTGTGACACTCACACACTGAACTGTAAGTGAGGCCGGCCTCAACAGAAACTTTTGGTGGGCACACTGTTAGGGATAGAAATAGTTAGCCAGCAGACCTGCTGCAGCACACAGAGACCATACCAAGGAGGTTGGATTGTTTATTAGGTTCTGCCACTTGATCCACCATACAGACTGAGATATTTCAGAGGGGAAAACTAGGAAGTCAGCTCTAGAGGTGCTTGAGTAATAGAGAAAACTGTGTTTTACACTTAATTACATTTCTGTTAGACTACATTGCTCATTGCTATATATTGTTGCTTTTGTTCTAAAGATTATCCCTGTGGTATAGCTAGCCGTGGATAGAGTTCTTAAAGTCAGAGGAAGGAAATATAATTGTTGACTATTGTTATCCATTGTTTGTTTTTATTTCTGTGATCTTACATAAATATTATATACTTTGGTTACTTCATTTACTGCATGGTATCCCTTGTGCCATCATACTCTGAACCGTGACACCACCAAAAATATTTATCACCTGTCCACAGGTTAGTTGGTAAATGTATGATTACTGGCAGTCCATCTGCTGGAACCCCCCTGGATCATGAGAACTGCAAACCTCAAATCTCTCTAGTGATTGGAGTAGCAGTGCGCATATGTGACCATTACACCATTCACTGAACTGGCCCTGGATGCGCAAAAAGTACAGTTCTATGCGCAGACACACGCACAAATCCTCATCAATCATGTTCACTACACAAATAAATTGCGCTGAGGCAAGCATATTTGCGCATATGATTATGTGAATGTCATGCCATGTAATACTGCATTTTGGTTGCTGCAGGGAAAATGTAAGTCAGGTTGGAGCTTCCGTTGATACTAAGAGCGGTTTCAGACAAGCATAGGCACAACTACGCTCATCGCTACGGAGTGTAGTTGCGCCTGAATGAGGTTTTTCTTCGGCCATTCAAAGCCCGCACCAAAGTGCAGGAGTTTGAAAATATAACGTGCGGGAAAGATAGGGCAGATCCTATCTTTTCTTGGCCATACAAATGTGAAAACGCAATCACTGAAATCAATTGAAATCAGTGGTTTCGTTTTGGCCTGTTATGCGGTTGTGATTATCACGGACGCACAATGGGAAAAACCACTTTCATCTGAAACAGCGTAAAAGCTGATCACTGAGGGCTTAGGCTGCCTGTCCACGGGCATTGCGGTATCCCGCAGCAGATCTCCGCCGCCCGGGAGCAGGAGCCAGCAAGACGGATCTCCGCGGTGAGCTTATCTGACAGATAGGCTCACCGCGGAGAATTGTGGCAATTCGCAGCATGCTGCAATTTGCCAGCCACAATTGGAGAATCGCTCGTGGACAGGGGGGCTGCACTTTCCATAGCAACGCTATGTAAAAATGTGCAAAAACGCCCGTGGACAGGCAGCCTTATGAAGCCAAACTTGCAGCTGTGAGTTGATCACTTGCTTCAACCTAGACCCGGGTTGTTATTGTTAAAGCAACCCATTTATGTTACATAATTGCAGATGCTATTTGTAATTCTTCAGATACTTTCACAATCTGTTTACTTGTTTACTCAGACTTGATACATTAAGTCATCTGAAGGAAATGTAATGTTTTCAGCATGTTGGAACTTCAGAAGAAGTTCATCTCTCAGTAGTAGTGACTCCATATGATTATACCGAGCGGCACAGCGGCGTTCTTTACATTTTCTCACACTCCATAAAGTGATGACAGAATGGCGGCCTCTCGGTGTAATTTTTTTTTTTTTCTTGCATAGCGTGTAGAGCTCTCTGGGAAGCAAACAGTTAAGTGGCCCCAGCAGTGCCGACTCCGCATGTTATCTTTAAAAGTGCTGGATTTTTGATATGTGGCTTTGCCTCTGCAGTGAGGGGAAAGTGGGTCATTAAACATAACATTACCCTGTAAATCAAACTGTTCTGCCCCCACGCAAACACAGGCATAAATATTTATGCAAAGTGTCCATAAGAGCTAATCTGTCAGGCAGATTGTGCCGATATAAATAGAATGGATTCAGATTGGCTGCACAACTGCAAAGAAGCTCCCTGCGTGTGTACAAAGCCATTATACACCATAGTGCTGAGACTCTGTCATTTTACACTGTAAAGACTATGTATCACGCTATATTAATGCCACACAGTGAGTGCCTTTCTATTACATCCCGAGATGCTGCATTAAGTGCAAGACATTAGTTTTCGGCATATGCTCATCATTTTTTCTTTTCGGTTTATGTCACACATATCAGACAGTGAAAAATGATATTGAAAGAGTTAGAGATACTAAAAAACCTATTAATAAAGAGTATGTGTGCCAAAAACAGCTCATTACAGCCACCCCTGCTGCCTAGCATAAGCACTCCTAGAACCTCATTTAAAGCGAAGGACTGCATATGATGCTATAGTGCCCCTATAGAGATGTCCTTATAAACTAAGCTAGAGGGCACAATTGGACTGCATATTTTAGCTATCTTTGACATCCATGCTTTCTGAATGGGCAAGCTAGGATTGTTGTGATATTTCCCTGTACTTGGTGTTATTTCATGCTGCACTCACTTCTGTGTCTCTCCACTTCGCCTCCTTCTCCCCTCTCACAGTAGGTAGTTTTACAGAAACCGAGAGAGAGAGAATCTGCAGGTATTATTTCCTGTGATCACGAAGATAGATTTTTTGAGAAAGCTTGCAGGCTGATGATAAGACTGATAAGATATTTCATATATTCACATCTACTAATATTTTATGCAAAAATTATAGCGGACTCATAATCAGTCTGTTTTCCCTTATCGCTCCTATTAGCCAAATGGTGCATTATTTTTTGTGTTGATCTAGCTAACTCAAGAACAGACATGCACTTGTACCATGCTGTCCATAAATAGGGCAGCATATTTAGGTAATGCTTTCAAAGAGCACTATGTAATGCTTCATTTCCCCTGTGGTGGCGCTGTAGAGGAATTTAAGATTTTTGACGTGTAACACCTGTTCTGCATTCAGTGTGTGTGAATAGTGTTGTGTCTTGTGTGTTTAGTGCATCTATCTAGCTCCCTGATCAGGGACAGCCAGGTCACCAGAAGAAGACAGTGGGGCCGCCTTTATCAAGGAGATGACTCCACTTTTAGGCAGGGTTGCCCTTTCTTTCCCATATCAGTTAGGGGCAGTTGTCCATTCAGTTTCTTAGAGAGATTGTCAGGGATCTGGGGTCCGGGTCCGGGTCCGGGAGTCCCTAAAAAAGAACCCACCACCCCTGTCCCTACCTACTTGCCCCCTAGGGCTAAATCTCAGGGCGACAACTGGGCGATGGTCCCTACACTTACTAGGGAAGCGGGGCACAGGGACCGATACAGACAAACACTGGAAACAAACGAACACAAAGGAGAGTCAGACAGTCCGGGTCAGCAACAGAAGGGTACGTCGTACAAAGGGGTCAGGCAAAGCAAGGTCAGGTCCGAAGTCCGAGGGTCAAGAGCCGGGAGCGCAATTCAAATATGCAGGTGTAGCCTGGAGACAAACATACACTGGCAATGCTGGAAGGAAACAGGCACGTTTAAATGCTGTCAGAACTCCCGCCCCAGCAGCTGATTGGGGCGGGGAGCCTGCCAGCAACCAGATCCAGACATAAGGCAACGAGCGCGGAGACCCAGACATCTAGCAGCAAGTGCAGATCATGCTAATCAGGATGTCATGGCAACGGGGACGGCATCCGCTGCATCTCCAGCAACTTGATTACCCAGGCGCCGCCCCCTGAGCATAGGAGCATGCGCCCGGAGCCAGTGTCCGGGACCCCGATGGCCAGGGGAGGTCACCAAGACCGGAGCTCCCCTGCGCCGCACCTGATCAGCTCGGGTGATAGGACCGGTGGTGCGGGCACGGAGACTCCGAGAGCTGCCGGTCCTAACAGAGATGCAATTGATCCTTGCAATACTATGTGTGTGATTGCGGTTTTAAAAAGGACACGCTAGCATCCGTTCTGAGGCGTGGTGCTTTAGTGCGCCGAGTGGACATAACAGGAACACTTTTCGATTAGCTCATTTTTAGGGTAACACTTGTAGCAAAAAGGAATTATCGAAAATAGAAATCTTTTTAAGAGCTGTTAAAGGGAATCTTTCAAATTCTCAATATCCAAGTATGAATGTTATAAAGCATACATTTATGGTCCTTACTATATTCACGTCTCTGAATTTACATATAATACTATCCATGCCAGGGCTTCTGAGACAAGTGTTTTATCGAAGCATTTTTTAACGCATGCGATAACAAACACTGTATGTTCTATTTTTTCGGCATTTCTGAGGCAGTGCGTCACCCATTAGAAGGAACGGAGAGCGTTAAAAACAGGGTTTTTAATGCTGCTTACTATGCCACCAAGAGGGGGTAAAAAATAGTGACAGCATCAGCTTAGTTTGCCTGCGTTGTTACATGACTGCTGTAGCCTGTTGTGTCCTTAGAACGAGCAACCTCAATAACATAAATCAAAGGCACAACCGTGCAAAAGGAAACAAAAACTAAAGGGGAATGCTCTCCCTATCGTCCCCTAACCCGGGAGGGGAGCCTGCCTACTTGGCAGACTGACCGCGCTGATAAGTGCGAGCCTGCACTCGAACCTGGGCCACTAACCAGTCCCTAACTGGGAGCCCTAGCGCAAAACAAAAGGAGAACAAAACCAAACCAAACAGCAAAGAACTTAGCTTATCCAGCAGAGCTTCCACCACTCTGTGTTGCGCCGTCACTGTCCAACATAGAACTGCAGAGAAACATTGACCAGCACAGGAGTAACAGTTAACCCTGCTTAAATAGCAGCAGAGCTACTTAGCGCCAGGTGCTGACTGACATTAATCTTGCAACCTCCACACCTCTCAGCTCCAAGAGAGGTAGGAATGCTGCTAAACCGTGGTTTGGCCTGAAAGCAAGATGGGAACCTCAGAATGGCTGCAACAGTACCTCCCCTTCTAGGAGGGGCCCCAGGACCCTTTAGATCAGGACGACCAGGGTTTGATCTGTGAAATTTTTTGACTCGACGGGAGTCCAAAATGTGACTTATTACCAACTGCTCCTCCCCATCCGCTAGCACAGGAGCCGGGGGTGGAGGGTCATTCCCAGGATCGATGAATCTTTTGAGCAGAGATTTGTGGAAAACATTGTTAATTTTCATCGCTCTGGGAATTTCTAACCGGAAGGCCACCGTGTTAATCTTCTCAATTATTTTAAACGGACCGATAAATTGTGGGCCCAGTTTAGCGGATGGTTGTTTGAGTTTTATATTTCTGGTAGACAACCAAACCAAGTCCCCAACATGGAATTCCGCCCCCTCTGGGCGGTGACTGTTAGCAATTTGCTTTCTCCGCTGAACTGCTCGCCGTAACTCTCTCTGGACCTCGGCCATAATAGACCCAGAAGAATCCGGCTGCCCCAGTGCCGGAGCCGTAGCAACACACTTCTTCAATTTCTGAACCCTCTCAGGATCCATCTTAAAACCCTCTTGGGTATAAGCTTTGAGCATCAGTCTCTCAGGAGGGGGTATGCGGCTCCTGGGGAACTCGTAGTCAGGGAGAAGTTTAATAGCACAATCTCCCTGTCTGTGCGGTGGTAATTTGTCTGCCCCCACTGCAGGAAGCCCCTCAGAGAGGTCGATGATGACTTCCGGCAGCTCTTCTGGCTGAGTAGAAGCTATATCAACAGAAACGCAACCGGACAGACAACCAGGGCTCCATTCAACAATGTCCCCCTTCTCCCAGTCTACTACTGGGTTGTGTAGACGTAGCCAAGGCAGCCCCAAGACTACTTGCGAAGGGAGGGATTCTATGACATATAATGTTATAATCTCCCTGTGGAACAGCCCAATTTTTAAACGGACGTGAGGCACACAAAACCTCAGACTTCTCTGCGATAGTGGAGCAGCATCAATGGCAGATACGGGAATGGGAAACTCCAGAGCCTTCATCTCTAAGCCTAAACGTCTGACCGTCTCCCGATGTATTAAATTAATACTAGCTCCACAATCCAGAAGGACTCTTATGGGGCTGCCCACACTATCAGACAGGATCTCAGCAGGAAGCACCAGTCTGGAGGGTGATATCCAGACAATTTGATGGCCTAGAGGGGCCCCCTCAGTAATCGCCTGGTCATCAAGTCCTGGCTGGCAATTATGACAGGGACAACACTGAGCCATGCGACCAATACGGTTACAGGAAAAGCAATGACCTTTACACTGTACTTTGTTCCCATTCCTAGCCCTGGCAGCCAGAAACCCCAACTGCATGGGCTCCTCCACATCCGCCGATAAGAAGCCAGAATCTATGGAGAGTTCCTGATGTCTCTCCCTGATCCGTCTTCCAGCTTTGATAGCCAGAGACATGGCCTCATCAAGACTGTGGGGTACTGGATAACCTACCAGTACATTCTTAATTTTATTGGATAGACCCCAATGGAACTGGCTCTTTAAAGCAGGGTCATTCCACTGGGTTTCTGCTGCCCAACGTTGAAACTCAGCACAATAATCTTCGACAGAGGAGTCTCCCTGTCGTAAACGTCTGATATTCCCTTCAGCCACCGATATCTTGTCTGAGTCGTCATAAATTAGACCCAATGCAGCAAAAAAGTCACCCACCGAGTCCAAGGCCTCAGACGTTGGGGGTAATGAAAAAGCCCATGCCTGCGGCGCCCCCTGCAGTCTGGGCATGACAATGCCCACCTTCTGGGCGTCATCCCCTGAAGACACTGGACGCAGTCTAAAGTAGAGCTTACAGGCATCCCGAAAGGATCTGAATTTCTGCCTATCACCAGAAAAATGGTCGGATAGCTCAATTTTTGGTTCCTTGCTGGGAACCTGCAGCGCAGTTTGTCGCTGTTTTATCTCAGCGAGCTCAGCAGCCAGCGTGCCAAGCTGGTGCGACAAAACCTCAAGGAGATTCATAGTAACAGCACAGAATCTCCCTGAGTAGGTAAGGGCTGGTCAATCTGTTGCGTTCTTAGAACGAGCAACCTCAATAACATAAATCAAAGGCACAACCGTGCAAAAGGAAACAAAAACTAAAGGGGAATGCTCTCCCTATCGTCCCCTAACCCGGGAGGGGACCCTGCCTACTCGGCAGACTGACCGCGCTGATAAGTGCGAGCCTGCACTCGAACCTGGGCCACTAACCAGTCCCTAACTGGGAGCCCTAGCGCAAAACAAAAGGAGAACAAAACAAAACCAAACAGCAAAGAACTTAGCTTATCCAGCAGAGCTTCCACCACTCTGTGCTGCTCCGTCGCTGTCCAACATAGAACTGCAGAGAAACATTGACCAGCACAGGAGTAACAGTTAGCCCTGCTTAAATAGCAGCAGAGCTACTTAGCGCCAGGTGCTGACTGACATTAATCTTGCAACCTCCACACCTCTCAGCTCCAAGAGAGGTAGGAATGCTGCTAAACCCTGGTTTGGCCTGAAAGCAAGGTGGGAACCTCAGAATGGCTGCAACATAGCCAATTCGAATAACGCACTGAAAATGAATCTTTGACAGATTATTGACTATTGTAGCAGCTCCTGGCCCATGTGACCAGTAGATCGGACGTCACTGCTTGGGCCAGGAGGACGTGGTGACGTAACAGATCCTGTGCCACGCTGCCAGGGAAGAGAACGGGGCATTTTTACTTACAGTGAATAAATGACAAACTTTCCGACAAACTGAATGTGTCCTCATATAGTAGAGTCACAGGGGTTTAATTCATTCAATGAAGCCATAATCTTACTAAATACTGACTGCTATTATGGTGTCACTGCATTATTTCATGGGGACACAAAAACATCTTCTTTGCCAACACCGTGCCAACAAGTTATGATTTGTGTATGGGTGAAATATGTGTTGTATGCGGTAAACATATTCCCGTTGTCCTGGAGAAGTGTGTCCTGAGAAAGACCTACCATGCCCAGGAAGACCATCTCCTCTTCTCTTTGCTGCTTGGTTTTCTTCCTTTGAATATAACCTCGCCAGACCTACGGTGTGAACGGAAAATCAGTGAGGAAATGGCAGAAATGGAAACAGCTTCCTGATCTACAGAGCAATCGGGGAAGTAGAAAATGTACAGGAAGGGATTGTGAAGTGGAAAGGGCAGTAACTAAACTGGAAATTGGCTTCAGGCTGCGGCTTTGTAAACCAAGGAAAAGTCAGAATAATCCATATGTAAATAGTGCTACTGCCGTGGGAAATTCACAGACCATTTTCTCCTTACTTAGCCCTACTTTCTGCCCTTTAAAAATGTTTTTATACTGGACTATGAATGATTTTTTTTCTCTATATCGAGTATTTCAGTGTATCAAGTAGTTAAAAAAATGAAACCATATTCTCATATTTATTTATTAAAGGGGTTGTCCCGCGGCAGCAAGTGGGTCTATACACTTCTGTATGGCCATATTAATGCACTTTGTAATGTACATTGTGCATTAATTATGAGCCATACAGAAGTTATCAAAAGTTTTTCACTTACCTGTTCCGTTGCTGGCGTCCTTGTCTCCATGGTTGCCGTCTAATTTTCGCCGTCTAATGGCCAAATTAGACGCGCTTGCGCAGTCCGGGTCTTCTGCTTTTCTCAATGGGGCTCCGTGTAGCTCTGTGTAGCTCCGCCCCGTCACGTGCCGATTCCAGCCAATCAGGAGGCTGAAATCGGCAATGGAGCGCACAGAAGCCCTGCGGTCCACCGAGGGAGAAGATGCCGGCGGCCATCTTCAGCAGGTAAGTAAGAAGTCACCGGAGCGCGGGGATTCAGGTAAGCGCTGTCCGGTGATCTTTTTTAACCCCTGCATCGGGGTTGTCTCGCGCCGCACGGGGGGGGGTTGAAAAAAAAACAAAACCCGTTTCGGCGCGGGACAACCCTTTTAAGGAATGGAAACGGTAATGGAGCAATACCGGGAACTTCAATGTGGCAGCTAAAGATGAGCGAGCATACTCGTTAAGGCAATTTACTCGAGAGAGCATTGCCTTTTTCGAGTACCTGCTGGCTCGTCCCTGAAGATTCGGGGGGTTGCGGAGGGGATCGGGAGGGAGAGAGAGATCTCTCTCATTCTCCACCATGCTCCCCTCCGCCGCCCCCTGCAGCCCCCCCAAATCTTCAGGGACGAGCCAGCAGGTACTCGAAAAAGGCAATGCTCTCTCGAGTAAATTGCCTTAACGAGTATGCTCGCTCATCTCTAGGGCAGCTTAACCACTCAATTGAATACAATATTTTTCTGCTGACCATTGATAAACTCTAAAATGTATAGCGGTGCATCAGCAGATACACCTATTGTCTTATTGGATCACATTTGAGGTTTCTCAGGATGAAAATGATGAAGATGCTTAATGGTGGATGAAAGTTGGTGCACCTCCAGTGCAATGTTGATACACAGGCAGTCGATTTTTCATACTACTGTTACATCCAAGTTGGATACCAAAACACCTTGTCCAGATTGGACGTAATAGTTGTCCAAAGGAACGGATATACACATTATTAGGGCTCATATTTATACCCCACACCAGTGGATGGATATGCACACGTCAGCGCCTAGCACAGAATGATAGGGCGCAAGTGCCGACGCCACAATCACATGGGCCAGGGCTGACATTGTGACATCACTCTGGGCCCCCCTCTGGGTTGTGTCAGGTGCGTCCTAACAACTACTTATATAAACCCATCAATCTCCAGATCAAGCTCCCTAAGTAAAACAAACAGAAGAAGAACTATGTAGAAGCCTACATAGTGACATTCTGAGGCAAGCTGAGCCAAGACATAGGCCATGGCATTATTAAGGCAGTAAATCAAGACCCTATGCTGCCATCTTGAAGAGATGCACTATATCTTTGGTTCTGCAGCTCGGCATTGTACAATATTGCTAGTTACTAACTAGGCACCTAGTTTGAGGACTACCACCATCAAGCTACCCATAAGACCACTCGAGACATGGTATGTGTCCTACCTTCTGTATACGTTGTGCAGCTAGGTCTGGATCCAGGACCTTCTCCCCCTGGTGTTTAGCCATCCTTTCTCTCTTCTCTTCTAGATGGATCTCTTTCATGAATTTGGCTCTCAGCCGACCCTGTCGAGCTCTTTCAGAAACCTGGATCGCACGAACTGCTTCATCTAGTGACATTGGTTTCAATGGCTTTACCTGGCACGTGAGAGAGGAAATTAGCCAAGGTGATCATGAACAATATTTTGGATGTAGAACACTTGACTTTTAATTAGGTCACTAATGATGCATGGATCCCTAAATATTATATCCAAATTCTAAAACTTTCCTTATTTTGCACATTATAAAAGTGTTGGTAATATAGTAAAACATCCTAAAAATCAAATAACCCTAGATTTCAGTAAACCTATGAAAAGTATAAGCAAAAAATAAACATTCTTAAGAATGAAATGTCTTGAAAATGTTTATAGTAAGAGGCTACGGAAATGTACAGAACGGAGAGGAAATAATAAAATCTGTAACTACATTTCCTGAAGTGTTTGAGGTCCTGAGAGTCTGATATACTTTATATTAGTTTCAAAAATATACATAATAAAACGCATCTTATTTCCCACTACATCCACTACAAGGATCCTTTTCTTCTTTCTCGGTGAACATGGGCAAATTCCTGCATACATGTTATATATTATCCACATGTGCGCATGAGTTTCCTCCAGGTATTCTAGTTTCCACTACACTTGAAAACATTTATTGAGTATTCTATATTATTAGCTTCTTTGACTTTCTATGACATTGGCCTTATAGTGTGAGTGTTTCAGATAGGGAAATAAGATTGTGAGCCCCAGATGGGACAGCGACTGTTACAAATGGATGCATTCTGGGTACAGTACTGCTCCAATGTTAACCAGAATAAAATCCAGATTATTGCCTAGCTGTCTTACATAGTTTATAGTTGATGTCCATATCTACACTCTCCAGTGTCACATCCAGCAAGAAGCTATGACTTGAAGCTTTTGAGCTTTAATGCAAAATTTGAAACAGGACCCCCAACTATAACATGTCATTTATAGCATGTCTGATCTCTTTTGTAGTATCTCTTTTGCACTCTGGATATGCACTTTTTAATACATTGAATGATCACTGTATTAGGAATAGCTAGCGCCTGACATCTTGTGATCAGTAATGCGGTGCCACGTGACAGACGCGTCATGATGATGTTCTTAGATAATGTGCTGACCTCTCCTCTGCACAGCAGAAGGCAACATTTGGCAGTCATGGGAGAACATAGTGACTTGATTGACTTTGCCAGTATGTAGATTGTTGGTGCCCAAAGGTGTGGTGCCAGTATTTCTGAAACAGTCACACTTGTTGGCTGTTACCAAACCGCAGTATCAAAAGCGTACCAGGACCGGTTAACCACAGATAGACATTTGACAGAACATCAGACAATGGCAAGCCATGTGTGGTTGATCCTAGAGATGAGCATTGGGTGGCATATCTTGTGTCTCAGTAACAACGTGCCCCAGTAGAACAACTGACCCATCAGTACAACAGTGGTGAAGTTGGACAAATTTTCACAATGACTGTGTGGTGCACCTTGTATCGACTGGGGTTGTCATCGCCAACAATGCCTCGCATGGGTCCAGGAAAGAGGTCAATGGACTTTGGGCACTTGGTAGAAGGTTGTCTTTAGTGATTTCCATTTTCTGCTGAATCATATGGATCCACATTTAGCATAAACAGTGTGAAGCCGTATCCCATGGATGTATCATTGAGGTTCAACAGGCTGGTGTTGTAGTGTCATTGTCTGGGGAATGTATTCCTGGCATGACCTAGGACCATTTGTCATCATACCACAATCCTTGAATGATGAACACTACAAGGACCTGTTAGCTCACTGTCTGAACCCATATCTTCAGGAAGTCATCCCCCACCACAGTACCATTTTTTAAACACAAAACGCTCTATGTCATCGATCTTGGATCATTAGGGAGTGGTTGGAGGAACAGGACAATGAGTTCTCCTGACTGCCTTGGCGAATAAAATTACCCCCCAAAATTACCAAACTCTAACATGTTTGGGATATGCTGGAAAGGGCTGTGAGATTTGCTTTCACTTATCTGCAAAATGTGCACCAATTAATGGACCTGCTGCTGCAGTGGGCATGGGTTGAGCTGAGTATGGAGGATGTTTTCCACCTTGTGGAATCTGTTCCACAATGTCTTAAGCTGTGATTGCCCAAAAAGGTGGACCAACTCATTATTGAGTAAATGTTCATTATGCAATTCTAGACCTTCTGGTTAGTTAATATGTGTTAGGTCTGGCATACGTGGGTGTAGTTCTCTGAATCTGTGATTGCCTTTTTTCAGCACATCCATGGTTACATTGGTTCTGCCCCTTCCACCCAACTGCAGATTGTTTGTCATCTCTTCACAACTATATACAGGCCTCAGACCTGACAGCCTCTGCTGAAGTGTTGGTGTATGAATCCTCTCATGTATGCATGTGTCGCAGCTGCTCCTGTTGTTCCTGTGTCTGCTGTTGGTGCTTGGTCTTCAGTTTGCTCAGTACTTCAACTTGGTCCTGAACTTGCTCACTCCTAGAGCTATAAGTTGATGCTCAGCAGCATAGGTGGATCCAGAAGTCATCCACCGGTATTCCAACCTTCACTAGGCAGAGAGAGAGAGTTGCACAGCCAGACCAGGTCCCGATCAAGACCACCAAAAACGTTTACCAAAATATAGGGTCAAGGCAGTAACAAATGAATTTTAAACAATGTGTTTTATTCCTCCATGATGAAAATAGCTGGCAACGTTTCAATCTATATAGACAGGTCTTTATCAAGCTTGATAAACACCTGCCTATATAGGTCGAAACGTCGCCAGCTATTTTTATCATGGAGGAATAAAACACGTTTTTAAAAATTCATCTGATGCTGCCTTGACCCTATATCTTGCTCACTCCTAGATTCTGCAAACGTGGTGTTATCCAACTTCCTGGCTTCCTGGTGACCTGTCCTTACAGGGTTAATCAGTGCCTAGGTTCCCGCACAGGGCCACCCTTGTCAGGGCAAAATCTCTGCTGTTGATAGGCAGGGACTTTCTATCTTCTGCTTCCAGCATAGGGCTGGTCACCTTTGCATTCCAAGCCATACCTCCAGTGGTGAGCATCTGGGTTTCCAAGGTTGGCTGTCTGCCCTGTCGGTCCGATCCATCTGCTGGTTGGGTGACACAGCGAATCCACATTAAATCCCTAACAATATGTGCATAAGTGTTTGTCTAGGCAAGGTGTAATTGTTCTCAGTGAGAGAAACCAAGTAATGTTGTAGATATGATACCTTTTAATTCATAACACAAATACATGATGTTACAGCAAACTTTCGGGTCTTCTATCGATCCTTTATCAGGCTAAAAGGCTAGGTAACTTGGTTCCTCTCACGGAGAACAATCACATTTTGCTCTACTGGCTAACACGGTACAAACCTTTTTGTCTAAGCAAGGTGATAGAGAGAGAGTGCCTATCCAACGTGGGCGCATAAAGACTGCTAAAGCTTGAATAATTCTTCTTGATATATTTATGTGCGCATGCAGCCACATTGTGTGAAGGTCCAACATGATGACATTATCGCATTGGCCTACATGATTCTATGCAGGTACATGCCTGTTGAGTTCTCTGAATCCAGTAGAATACCCTTCATCACTGCCTACCATAATGGGACTGCTGACTGAAACCAGCAAAGAAGAGCACAACCTAGATTATTACCTAGCTGTCTTATAAAGCTTATGTCTTCTGTATCAAATAAATGGTACTGTTGCATAATTCAACATACTGAACATAAAAATGTTACTGTTCCACAAGGCTCACGGCTCGAATAAGCCAAATAATCATCCCCAAAAATGGTTGTCATGTTCCAGTAAAAGAGGAAAGATGAAAACTCTATGGAATGTACATCATTTACATACACTGTGCAGAGGTACTAGTATTTGTAACTCATTAATTTACCTCTATATGCCTCCAATTTCATAAGACGGAATACAGAGATTTGTATTTGGATTCTATAAAAGAAATATTCCATTACACACAGTATGTATAGAGGTATTCACCGTAGAATAACTCCATACATACAGCACTAAATGAAGCCTGTAGGGCAGCATATGTCTCCATACTAAGGAGCCATAGGCCTCATTGTATCACTATATGGCCTTAGGTAGCAAAATAGTACATTTTTACTATTATCATGTTTGATAGTTGAGTTGTAGAATCAAAGACTTCAGTCCTGTCCTATGTGAGAAGTTTATTTTTCCCTGCACATTAAGGTATTTGGGGCCATGTGCTGTCCGTGTTAATCCACAGATGGCACACAGCCCCAGTATAGGGCTATGAGGACATGCACATTGATGTTTTTTTACATGGACCAATGGTCCATGTGAAAAGACTCATTGCATGTCTTATTCCTGTTCATATTACGAATGAGAAATAAGACATGCTAATGAATGTCAATGTGCTGCGCAAATTGGACATCACAGAACATAGACAGGTGTCCATGTGCTATCTGATGCAAGTTGTGCCCAAGTCTCTAGGGCACAGCTCCCATTCACAGCTAGTATGCACTTAAGGCCCATTTACTCGCTAAGTCGCTAAGACAATCTTTCAAATGATTGAAAGACTGACAATTTTAGTGATCATTTTGCATAAACCTCTAATGGACACTAATGTCCATTAGCAGTTTATTACCTTCATTTGCATGTAAATGAACCTCCAGCAGCTGTTTGCGAATCCCAGCATGTGGTCTGGACTTTGCACTCAGCTGCATTGTCTGCCATAGGCTGTCAGCTGAATACAATGTAATCAACTGCTCCTGTGGATAACACAGCATGGGGTCCCTGCTATCTCTTTCTGGCTGAACAATGGATTTTAAGCTCACCTAAAAATCATTGTTCAGCTGAAAAGTGAATGATGGAAGCATTTACATGCAACGAATATTGCTCAAAAGGCATTGTTAGAACGAATTTTGAGTGATAATCGTTACGTATAAATGGGGCTTAAGGCTACACAGTTGTAACAGGTTTTTGGCACAATTTGAAACCGAAATCTGTCGAATAGTGAATCCGCCCCAATATCAACAATTATTATTTTACTATGCAGTTATTAAAAAAATAACATTGCATGATGCAGACGTGTTTTGGGGTTCTTAGAGGCAACCTCTACCCCACTTATTGCTATGTTACTGTGCAGTACTGTTGTAACTTACATGCCTGATTGACCCGTACGGATGGGTTATATTTCTCTGGCTACAAAGTACCACAGCTTTTGCCTTAGCACGGAGTTAGGAGTGCTCAGATATTACACTGATCAACAACTAAGCATGGTAGGATGAAACACTTGCTGCCTGCATCTATATTAATGTGCTCTGCGCCTGCACGCACCCCTATGATATATGTCCATGTATATTTTGGGGGAATTGAAATAATTCTGCTTTAATAATCTTTCCTGTTTTTATCTGCTATCCTTCTTCTCCTCCCAAAATAAAAGAGCTTAACTATTTAAACAAACCGACACTAAATTATGTCTAGGAACTGGAAGATCAGGGATCAAACTGATATTTCCTGCAATGTGCCAGGGGAGTACTTGGTATGAGGTGTTCCTGAAAGAAAGGAGAGGATTGATGAGCTGCTTGTTGTACAGCTATGCAAACCTTCACAAGGAGGATCCCTGACCTGGAGCGTCGTCCTCCATAACACCTCTTAACCCCTTAACTGCCTGAGAAATTACCAACAATTTGAAAAGTGATTAGCTACATACCGTCCTCGCCCCTCTTTTCCTGCAGTGATTCGGCACAGGAAATATGATAAATACATATAAGGCGTCCTCCTCATATTCCGTAATTAATTGGCCTCTGGAGTTCTTGGGCGCCAAACTTCTAAGACTAGGCTAAATAAAAGTTGCTGAGAAAGTGAGCTCTATGAAGCTCAGTTCATGATCTTTGTTTTCTTAATGGTTTCACCCCTGCAGAATTTTACCACCTTTCCCAGAGTATGGTAACATAGAGATAGAATTATTTATATTTGGTCCGAAAAGTCTTCAGACCCTTTCACTCAATACCCAATGATGACAAAGTGAAAACCGAATGTTCGAAGTCTTTTAAGATTTGAAAAAAATATGAAAAACTAACATTTTTATTCACACGCTTTGGTGTGACTGTTGAAACTTAACTCTAGGGTCCACCCATTTCTTTTGATCATTTTGAGATGTTTCTACACCTTGATTGGAGTCATCTGGGGTAAATTAAATTGATTGGACATAATTTCATAAGACCCCCCCCCCCCCTGTATATATAAGATGTCACAGCTCACAACGCATATCAGAGCCAAAAGCAAGCCACGAGGAGGAAAGAGCTGCCTGTAGAGGTCAGAAACAGGATTGTGTGGAGGCACAGATCTGGAGAAGGCTGCAAGAATTTCTGATGCACTGAAAGTTCCCAAGACCACAATAGCCTCTATATTTCTTAAATAGAAGAAGTTTGAAACAACCAGAACTATTCCTAGAGCCAGCCATCCCGCAAAACTAAGTAATTGAGAGAGAAGAGTCTTGGTAAAAGAGGTGACGAAGAACCCAATGGTCACTCTGGCTGAGGTCTAAAGATCCTGTGTGCAGATGGAAGAAACTTCCTGAAGGTCAGCCATCACTGCAGCCTTCACCAATCCACCAATTGGCTTTATGGCAGAGTGATCGAAAAGAAGCCTCTCCTCAGTAAAAGACACATGGAATCCCACATAGAGTTTGCTAAAAAAGCACCTAAAGAACTCTCAAACTGTGAGAAACAAGATTCTTTGGCCCGATGGAACCAAGATTGAACTTTTTGGCCTCAATTCTAAGTGTTGTGTTTGGAGGGTATCAGGCATAACTCATCACCTGCCCAATTCCATCACTGCAGTGAAACATTGGGATAGTCGCATCATACTGTGGGGTGTTTTTCAGTGCCTGGGACAGGGATACTGTTCAGGGTTGATGGAAAGCTGAATGTAGCAAAATACAGAGATATTCTTAATGAAAACCTGATCTATCAGGGACCTCAGACTGAGCAGAGGGTTCACCTTGCAACAAGACAATAACACCAAACACTCAGCCAAGACAACACAGGAGTGGCTTAGGGACAACTCTGTGAATGTCCTTGAGTGGCCCAGCCAGAGCCCTGGCTTGAACCCAACCGAACATCTCTAGAGAGACCTGAAAATGGCCGTCTGCAGACAGTACCCATCCAACCGGACAGAGCTTGAGAGGCTCTGCAGAGAAAAATGGCAGAAAATCCCCAAATCCAGGTGATCAGACCTTGTGGCATCAGACCCAAGGTGACTGGAGGCTGTAATTGCTGTGACAGGTGCTTCAGCTAAGTACTGAGTACTGGGTGTGAGTACTTATGTCTATGCAACATGTTAGTTTTTCATTTTAAAAAAATTACAAAGATTTCTAACATTCTGTTTTCACTCTGTCTTATAGGGTATTCAGTGCAGAATCATGGGGGTAAACTTGATTTTTTTTTTAAATTTGCACAAGACCACAACATAACAAAATTTTTTAAAAAATGAAAGGGTCTGAAGACTTTCTGGACTGCTGTGTCACTGTGATTTTTGGCTATTTTTCTGCTATTTAAAAACAATCTGATTTTTATAAGAAGTACTATTAAGGCCTAATGCCCACGGCCGTGATGGGCTCCGCAAGCGGAATACCGCAGCGCCCCCCCAGAGACCCCATACTTACCTCAGTGAGTGTAAAGCCCCATTTACACGCACCGATTATTCTTTCAAACTCGCTCAAACTATGCACTTTGAGCGATACTTGTTGTGTGTAAATGCTACCATCATTTGCTTTCTGGCCAAACGATGATTTTTAGTTCAGTTTAAAATCCATCATTCGGCCGGAGAGCTGATAACAGGGACTGCACGCTGTGTTTCTCTATGGGAGCGCTGATAACATTGTATTCAGCTGCAGTCTCGAGGTGAAACAAAGGGGCTATATGCAGATAACAGACCACCTGCTGTTATCTGCATATAGCAAAGGGAGTCTCATTTACATGCAAATGAAGCCAGTAAGCTACTAATGGGCATTAGTGCCCATTAGCAGCTTATGCAAAATGATCGCTCAAAGTGTCAATCATCCTACCTTTTGAACAAATTGTGAGTAGAGATGAGCGAAAGTACTCGTCCGAGCTTGATACTCGTTCGAGTATTAGCGTGTTCGAGATGCTCGTTACTCGAGACGAGTACCACGCGATGTTCGAGTTACTTTCACTTTCATCTCTGAGACGTTAGCGCGCTTTTCTGGCCAATAGAAAGACAGGGAAGGCATTACAACTTCCCCCTGCGACGTTCAAGCCCTATACCACCCCCCTGCAGTGAGTGGCTGGCGAGATCAGGTGTCACCGGAGTATATAAATCGGCCCCTCCCGCGACTCACCACAGATGCATTCTGACAGAGATCAGGGAAAGTGCTGCTGGTGCCGGAGCTGCTATAGGGAGAGCGTTAGGAGTTATTTTAGGCTTCAAGAACCCCAACGGTCCTTCTTAGGGCCACATCTGACCATGTGCAGTACTGTTGAGGCTGCTTTTAGCAGTGTTGCACAATTTTTTTTTTTGTATATCGGGCGTGCAGAGCATTGCGTCCGCAGTCTGCAGTCATTGTACAGAGTATAGGGCCAGTACTGGTGAGGCAGGGAAAGAGATATTCAGGCTATATAGGCAGTGGGCTTTTTCCAAAAAATTGGGGAAAAATTCTATATTTGGGCTGCCTGTGACAGTCTTCAGTTTACTGCGTGTCTGCTGGGGGTAGTAGTCCTAATTAATACGCAGCTAAGCGTTACAGCAGGCTTGCGCAAAATTGTTTCCTGGATCTGCTGTCTCTGTTACATCAGCGCTGTCATCCCGCCAGAGGGAAAGAGTATACATAATATTATACGCTGCCTACAGTATCTATCTGCTGGGGGTAGTAGTCCTAATTAATACGCAGCTAAGCGTTACAGCAGGCTTGCGCAAAATTGTTTCCTGGATCTGCTGTCTGTGTTACTTCAGCGCTGTCATCCCGCCAGAGGGAAACAGTATACATAATATTATACGCTGCCTACAGTATCTATCTGCTGGGGGTAGTAGTCCTAATTAATACGCAGCTAAGCGTTACAGCAGGCTTGCGCAAAATTGTTTCCTGGATCTGCTGTCTCTGTTACTTCAGCGCTGTCATCCCGCCAGAGGGAAAGAGTATACATAATATTATACGCTGCCTACAGTATCTATCTGCTGGGGGTAGTAGTCCTAATTAATATGCAGCTAAGTGTTACAGCAGGCTTGCGCAAAATTGTTTCCTGGATCTGCTGTCTCTGTTACTTCAGCGCTGTCATCCCGCCAGAGGGAAACAGTATACATAATATTATACGCTGCCTACAGTATCTATCTGCTGGGGGTAGTAGTCCTAATTAATACGCAGCTAAGCGTTACAGCAGGCTTGCGCAAAATTGTTTCCTGGATCTGCTGTCTCTGTTACATGATCGCCGTCATCCCGCCAGAGGGAAAGAGTATACATAATATTATACGCTGCCTACAGTATCTGTCTGCTGTATCAGCTCAGCATTTAAAAAAAATAGAAGCAAAATACTTAAGGCCTACTACTGGCCTTTGGCCACTTGACTGCTTCTGCACTGTGAATTCCACTAGCTCAGTCATACGCACCTATATCTCACCACAGGCGTGCGCAAAATTGTTTCCTGGCTCTGCTGTGCGTTCCGTAAGGGAAGTCAGTCTCCAACCACAGGCCAATAGGCGGCACATTTAATTACAGCGTTCTGTTTCTGCACTACTGGTAATACAGCATGCTGAGGGGTAGGGGTAGGCCTAGAGGACGTGGACGCGGGCGAGGACGCGGAGGCCCAAGTCAGGGTGTGGGCACAGGCCGAGCTCCTGATCCAGGTGTATCGCAGCCGACTGCTGCGGGATTAGGAGAGAGGCACGTTTCTGGCGTCCCCACATTCATCTCACAATTAATGGGTCCACGCGGTAGAAAATGAGCAGTGTGAGCAGGTCCTGTCGTGGATGGCAGAAAGTGCATCCAGCAATCTATCGACCACCCAGAATTCTGCGCCGTCCACTGCTGCAACTCTGAATCCTCTGGCTGCTGCTCCTCCTTCCTCCCAGCCTCCTCACTCCATTACAATGACACATTCTGAGGAGCAGGCAGACTCCCAGGAACTGTTCTCGGGCCCCTGCCCAGAATGGGCAGCAATGGTTCTGAATCCTCTCCCACCGGAGGAGTTTGTCGTGACCGATGCCCAACCTTTGGAAAGTTCCCGGGGTCCGGGGGATGAGGCTGGGGACTTCCGGCAACAGTCTCAAGAGCTTTCAGTGGGTGAGGAGGACGATGACGATGAGACACAGTTGTCTATCACTCAGGTAGTAGTAATTGGAGTAAGTCCGAGGGAGGAGCGCACAGAGGATTCGGAGGAAGAGCAGCAGGACGATAAGGTGACTGACCCCACCTGGTTTGCTAAGCCTACTGAGGACAGGTCTTCAGAGGGGGAGGCATGTGCAGCAGTAGGGCAGGTTGGAAGAGGCAGTGTGGTGGCCAGCGGTAGAAGCAGGGCCAGACGGAATAATCCACCAACTGTTTCCCAAAGCGCCCCCTCGCGCCATGCCACCCTGCAGAGGCCGAGGTGCTCAAAGGTCTGGCAGTTTTTCACTGAGAGTGCAGAAGACCGACGAACAGTGATGTGCAACCTTTGTCGCGCCAAGATCAGCCGGGGAGCCACCACCACCAGCATGCGCAGACATATGATGGCCAAGCACCCCACAAGGTGGGACGAAGGCCGTTCACCGCCTCCGGTTTGCACCACTGCCTCTCCCCCTGTGCCCCAACCTGCCACTGAGATCCAACCCCCCTCTCAGGACACAGGCACTACCGTCTCCTGGCCTGCACCCACACCCTCACCTCCGCTGTGCTCAGCCCCATCCACCAATGTCTCTCAGCGCACCGTCCAGCCGTCGCTAGCGCAAGTGTTGGAGCGCAAGCACAAGTACGCCGCCACGCACCTGCACGCTCAAGCGTTAAACGTGCACATAGCCAAATTTATCAGCCTGGAGATGCTGCGTATAGGGTTGTGGAAACGGAGTCCTTCAAAAGTATGATGGCGGCGGCGGCCCCGCGATACTCAGTTCCCAGTCGCCACTACTTTTCCTGATGTGCCGTCCCAGCCCTGCACGACCACGTCTCCCGCAACATTGTACGCGCCCTCACCAACGCGGTTACTAGCAAGGTCCACTTAACAATGGACACGTGGACAAGCACAGGTGGGCAGGGCCACTATATCTCCCTGACGGCACATTGGGTGAATTTAGTGGAGGCTGGGACAGAGTCAGAGCCTGGGACCGCTCACGTCCTACCCACCCCCAGAATTGCGGGCCCCAGCTCGGTGGTGGTATCTGCGGCGGTGTATGCTTCCTCCACTCCTTCTCCTCCTCCTACGCAACCTCTGTCTCGCAATCAAGATGTGTCATTAGCAGCACGTCGCCAGCAGTTGGTGTCGCGCGTCGTGGCAGCACAGCGGTGGGCAAGCGTCAGCATGCCGTGCTGAAACTACTCAGCTTAGGAGACAAGAGGCACACGGCCCACGAACTGCTGCAGGGTCTGACAGAGCAGACCGACCGCTGGCTTGCGCCGCTGAGCCTCCAACCGGGCATGGTCGTGTGTGACAACGGCCGCAACCTGGTGGCGGCTCTGCAGCTCGGCAGCCTCACGCATGTGCCATGCCTGGCCCACGTCTTTAATTTGGTGGTTCAGCGCTTTCTGAAAAGCTACCCACGCTTGTCAGACCTGCCCGGAAAGGTGCGCCGGCTCTGCGCACATTTCCGCGAGTCCCACACGGACGCTGCCACCCTGCGCACCCTGCAACATCGGTTTCATCTGCCAGTGCACCGACTGCTGTGCGACGTGCCCACACGGTGGAACTCTACGCTCCACATGTTGGTCAGGCTCTATGAGCAGCGTAGAGCTATAGTGGAATACCAACTCCAACATGGGTGGCGCAGTGGGAGTCAGCCTCCTCAATTCTTTACAGAAGAGTGGGCCTGGTTGGCAGACATCTGCCAGGTCCTTGGAAACTTTGAGGAGTCTACCCAGATGGTGAGCGGCGATGCTGCAATCATTAGCGTCACCATTCCTCTGCTATGCCTCTTGAGAAGTTCCCTGCAAAGCATAAAGGCAGACGCTTTGCGCTCGGAAACAGAGGTGGGGGAAGATAGCATGTCGCTGGATAGTCAGAGCACCCTCCTGTCTATATCTCAGTGCGTTTAGGAGGAGGAGGAGGAGCATGAGGAGGATGAGGAGGAGGGGGAAGAGACAGCTTGGCCCACTGCTGAGGATACCCATGCTGCTTGCCTGTCATCCTTTCAGCGTGTATGGCCTAAGGAGGAGGAGGAGGAGGAGGATCCTGAAAGTGATCTTCCTAGTGAGGACAGCCATGTGTTGCGTACAGGTACCCTGGCACACATGGCTGACTTCATGTTAGGATGCCTTTCTCGTGACCCTCGCGTTACACGCATTCTGGCCACTACGGATTACTGGGTGTACACACTGCTCGACCCACGGTATAAGGAGAACCTTTCCACTCTCATACCCGAAGAGGAAAGGGGTTCAAGAGTGATGCTATACCACAGGACCCTGGAGGACAAACTGATGGTAAAATTCCCATCCGACAGCGCTAGTGGCAGAGGGCGCAGTTTCGAGGGCCAGGTAGCAGGGGAGGCGCAGAGATCAGGCAGCATGTACAGCACAGGCAGGGGAACACTCTCTAAGGCCTTTGACAGCTTTCTGGCTCCCCAGCAAGACTGTGTCACCGCTCCCCTGTCAAGGCTGAGTCGGCGGGAGCACTGTAAAAGGATGGTGAGGGAGTACGTAGCCGATCGCACGACCGTCCTCCGTGACGCCTCTGCCCCCTACAACTACTGGGTGTTGAAGCTGGACACGTGGCCTGAACTCGCGCTGTATGCCCTGGAGGTGCTTGCTTGTACTGCGGCTAGCGTCTTGTCAGAGAGGGTGTTTAGTGCGGCTGGGGGAATCATCACAGATAAGCGTACCCGCCTGTCAACCGACAGTGCCGACAAGCTTACACTCATCAAGATGAACAAAGCCTGGATTTCCCCAGACTTCTCTTCTCCACCAGCGGACAGCAGCGATACCTAAACAATACGTAGGCTGCACCCGCGGATGGAAGCATCGTTCTCTATCACCATCAAAAACACCATCCTCCTCCTCCTGCTGCTCCTCCTGAAACCTGACGTAATGACGCCGAACAGGCAATTTTTCTTAGGCCCACAAGGCTCAGTCATATAATTTTTGTAAACAATTGTTATACGTTTCAATGCTCATTAAAGCGTTGAAACTTGCACCTGAACCAATTTTTATTTTAACTGGGCTGCCTCCAGGCCTAGTTACAAATTAAGCCACATTATCCAAAGCGATTAATGGGTTTCACCTGCCCTCTTGGTTGGGCATGGGCAATTTTTGTGACGTACATTTGTACTGTTGGTACACCAATTTTTTGGGGCCCTCGCCTACAGTGTAATCCAATTAATTTTTTGCCCACCTGCATTAAAGCTGAAGTTACATCATCTGTGCTGGGCACTGCAATGGGATATATTTATGTACCGCCGGTGGGTTCCAGGGAGCCACCCATGCTGTCGGTCCACAGGGAGTTGTAACTGCATGTGTCCACTTCTAAAGAACCCCAGTCTGACTGGGGCATGCAGTGTTGGCCGAAGCCCACCTGCATTAAACATGACATTACCTCAGCTGTGATGGGCAATGCAATGGGATATATTTATGTACTGCCGGTGGCTTCCTAGCACCCACCCATGCTGTCAGTCCACACAGAGTTGTTACTGCATGTGTCCACTTCTAAAAAACCCCAGTCTGACTGGGGCATGCAGTGTGGACCGAAGCCCACCTGCATTAAACCTGACATTACCTCAGCTGTGATGGGCAATGCAATGGGATATATTTATGTACCGCCGGTGGCTTCCTGGCACCCACCCATGCTGTCAGTCCACACAGAGTTGTAACTGCATGTGTCCACTTCTAAAGAACCCCAGTCTGATCTCTCTCTCACTCTCTCCCCCCCGCTCACTCCCTCAACTCATCGCTCTCCCCCATCGGCACCCGAATCTTTAGAGATGATCGGGCAGGTACTCGCAAAAGGCACTACTCACTCAAGTAGTTTGCCTTAGCGAGTATACTCGCTCATCTCTAGTCAAGACCTATCTTTGGACGCTGCAAGAAAAATCGGTAACCAAAAATGGTTGGCAATTTGACGTTTTGACGTTTGATTTTTTTCACGTGCTCCAAAATCGCCCATGTGAGCAAATGCATTGGAATGCAATGCTTCACATGGTCACGATTAAGTGTGAATAAGACCTAAGGCTCATGTTGTATGCACAGACTCTATAAAACATCACATGGAGTGACTACAGGTTGATGCTACTGGCTCCTAGGCACTCTCTATACTGCTCTATGGCAGTGTCTTAGGGTCAGAATCCATATGTAAAGCATGGGCTACACGGCACAACCAAAAAAGTGTGAGCAAGTGTTTCCAAAACTCATCCCACCTTACGCCCTGTGACATTTGGAGTTCAGGTCACAACTTTCCACTGCTTTTCTATGACCTCTCCATAAAGTTTAACATCTAGTTTGGAGTGTATCTCTGCTGGAGCCAAATGAACCTCTATATCCTGTGTTCTCACTTTAAGCCTCTCTTGTTTATATAGTAGCCTAATGATTTATAGTAAGGATTGCACATTTTATGACATCCCCATTCGTACGAGCTATTAAGCATGGATATTTATGGTTCATAGAGTGGAATAGCAGCTTCATTCAACCACATTTGCTCCTGGCGTGGTTTGGGTTGTTCTGGACTATTGCTGTTATTGTTTGGCTTCTTGTCTAGATTGTGTTAGTATAAACTGCAGCCTCCCTACCAGATGATGGCAATTAATCTGGAATCTTAGATATGCATTTAACTGCACCCACAGAACATATTCCTGATGAATTTAATAAATCTACATAAGTAGGGTCACGACTTCAATATGCTGTGGTTACAGTAAAGAGTGTCTTCAATCTGACTGTGAATGAAAATTCCCTAAAAAGTGTAAATCTGCCAACTTCTTTTAGTTTTCTGATAACAGAAAGATGACTATAGTTGACAGTAAAATTATGACTTTTTGGCATATGGCTCTTGTATCACAAGAGCCAATAAGAATAGTGGCGCTGCCCATGGCAGACAGAGTGCATTAGAGTAATGCTTAGGGAATGGCAGCAAGTATTTGATTGGTTGTCAATGGAAATACCACCATTATTTTTGTCTGCACTACTGTTCTGGGAGGGAGGCGGGGAATTTTGGTACACTGGAGATGAGTGAACAACTCGATAACTTCATCAGCAGCCATTGCTAGAAATGGGCTTATCAAGGTGTCGATTTTGAGATTCAGTTAGAGAGCCAGGAGGTGACAAATTTATTGTAGTAGAAGGGTTCCTTCACATGGGCAGATTGGAAATGAAAGTTCATACAAAGGCTTGTTCCGCAAATCACTGGTCCATGTCAAAAAGGGCTTTCAAAAAGTATTACGGGACTGTAACAATAATGACCTATCCTCAGTATAGATCATCAGAACATTAATATCAGATCTATGGAAACCAGTTATAACCGGCAGATCAGCTGTTTACCAGAGCTTCTGCTTGCCGGAAACTGCACAACTCTTTGCATTGTGCTTTGGCCCAGAATGGTACTGTAAACTCAGTTCTGCTCAAGTAAATGGGATTGAGTTTGCAGTACCATTTTGGACCACTACACAGTGACCAGTGCTCTGCAGGATTCAGCATAGACCAGCTCTAGAAAACAGCTGGTTGTCGGACTCCAACCCACTGGCGTAATTATAGCGGATGCAGTTGCACCCGGGCTTAGTACTATGAATAAAGAATTATAGTTGGAGGACCTGTTACAGGTTTTGTATTGGGGCCCAGGAACTTCAAGTTACGCCTCTGCATTAAGGGGTTAAGAAAAGTTGAGAGCTCCAAGATGAACTTTTCCACCCGGGCCCATGAGCCTTTAGCTATACCCCTGCTCCAACCTGATATTAATGGCATATCCTAAGGATTAGTGGTGAGCAAAACAAATTACTAAACCTCTGTTTTGGGGGGGTCGAACTTTACTAAAAGCTCAATTCTAGTTCATACTGAACTGAACTTTTAGCAAAGTGTTACCTGAAATAGGGTTCTACCGGTTCTGTTTGCTCAACAGTAGTCTAAAACACTGGTGTATAACACTGTCTAAGAGCCATAAAAGCCAGGTATAACACTCTCAGAGTGTAATACAGGACTTTTATAGCATTAAAGACAGTGTTATACACCAGTTTTAGGGGTTTCAGTGAACTTTTGGTTTGGTTTAAACTAATTTAGACCAAGCCAAACTTTTTGCAAAGGTTTGGAGAACCGGCCAAACGGAACTTTTCAAAAAGTTCGCTATTCATCAGTGAGGATAGACAAAAGGCAAGAAGCGGAACAGCACACTAATGGAACAAAATGTTTGAAGTGATTTTTACTGCATCCCAATAACACTGCTTGTGTACAAACTTTTCTTGGAATGTTCCCGCTAGACTTGGGCCATACACAGGTTCTCTCCTCATCAAAAAAAAAGTGAGTGAGGTTTGCTTGTTCTTTCATGAATGCGGCTCAGTTTCTAACACTCTTGCCTTTCAGTGCTGGGGTCATAGGTTTAAGTCATATCAAAGATTACACTTGCACGGACTTTCAAAAACTCCATCCAGATGTTGTCTTTGGTCAGATCTAAACCTACAATTGAGCAACCACACTTGTCTGTTCTGCTCCAGAGGAAGAGAACAGCAACAAGAGTAAACACAAAGAGAACATAAAAACCCCATCCAGATGTTATCCTTGGTGCGATTTGAACCTAGGACCCCAGCAGTAAAAGGCAACAATGTAACAACTGAGCCACCTTCAGAAGACACACATTGCAATCTTTACTCCTATTGAAAGTAATGACAGATTGAAGCAAATGTCCTAACTCATAATTATTTTTTGAAAATCGGCACGGGTACTCTCTACCCGAAAATTGAAATAATCGCTCAACACTAGCCCTGGGAAACTCTATAAGGATTTGCAAACCACAAACTTGTAGACCACAAGTTACAAACTTGTCACATTTATTTTCTTGCCTCAGTTAGTTATCTGTTGCTCTCAGGTTAACCTAATTAACTCTCATAAAACTTTGATATTTTTCTACAATACATTACAATGTCTCTGTGGGTAATTTTACTATCCCAGCACATATGTCAAATCCCATTTATGTCTTGGGGTGTCTTAAATATTCATTTAGGACAGAAAAAGTTATGTGATGTTAAATACTTTGGTAAAAAAATAGCAAAAAGTTATATGAGTCATACCCGAATACATATACTGTATATTATATATCACCCCTATTATACAGGCACAGCCTAAGAATAGTAGTCCGGCACCACACGTTTATGAAAGCTGTCTAAAATCTGTCTTTGCTGCCCATATCAACCAATCACAGTGCAGCTTTAATTTTACCTCAGCAGTATAAAAAAATTAATGCTGCGCTGTGATTGGTTGCTATACGCAAAAAAAAAAAATTAAGTTAATAGAGTTATGGAAGCAGTCTAAGGGTGCATTCAGATGACCGTATATCGGCTAGGTATTCACGCCGGCCGATATACGGCATCTCTCTCTGCAGGGGGAGGAGGCTGGAAGAGTCGGGAGCAGTGCTCTGAGCTCCCGCCCCCTCTCTGCCTCCTCTCCACCCACTGCACTATTTTCAATTAGGAGAAGCCGGACGGGGTCGGAGCTAATTCCCGGAACTTAGCACTGCTCCCGGCTCTTCCAGCCTCCTCCCCCTGCAGAGAGGGATGCCGTATATCGGCTGTGCGTGAAAACCCAGCCGATATACGGTCGTCTGAATGCACCCTTAGACTGCTTCCATAACTTTGTGGGGCTGGACTACTTTTCCATGGCCCACCCTGTACTTTGAGTATTTAATGTTACATAGATTTTTCTGGCAAACACGGCACAACGCTATTTTTGCTGTATATCGTACTTTTAAGACTAATAGATTTATAGTGTAGAGGACAGAGTGAGGTTTAGATGTTTCTCATGTCTTTCTGTAACATTGTGTACCTGTGAGCTCTACATGGGAACCCACGCATCTCCCTCATCCGACTTAATCCCATGGATAACATTGAAGGATGGTTAAACAAGCTGTGCCTGGTGGTTGAAAACTGCTGACTATACAACTAACTTATCTCTATAAAAGATGGTTTTCCTCCTGGATAACATAAAGTGCTCAGATACCTATAATGACCATACATGAAACTGCTGTTCTAAGTGTTTGGGTTAATTCAGTTTTAGTTTTCATCCTGCCTGAAGAAAACACAGGACATCACACAAGTATTAGTGACGCCAATATGGTGTTGTGTAATGATGGCGGATATATGTTAATACTCTTAGGGGCATATTTGCAGGGGCAGGTTGCATTCACAGGGCTGTAATACCACTGTATATTTAGTGCTAAGAACTGTAGTCCATTAAATGCAATCGGGAACGCCTTTTCTGAAGATTGCGAAAGGCTTTCCTGACTATATATGATGTATTTGGTGCCATTAGTGACACTAAATAATAGAGTTCCCATATGCAGCTCCAGGAGCACCCCTACCATGAGGCAACCTGAGCCTGTTACCTCTGGCGGCAGTCTGCAGGACCACAGAGGGGTGGTGCTAGGGTTGCTACCTAGATGGTAAGTCACTCGTCCAGCAGGCAATTAAGTTTAAAGGCCAATGATGGTATTTATTTTTTACTGGCCATATTAACCCTTTCCAATCCACTGACTGACATCTGAAGACGTCCGGCAGGGTATTCTTACTGTATATCACTAACCACTCTGTTGTCAGGGGCCTCTCCAACATGTCCCATACTGCAGTACTGTCTCTAGCCAGCAGATGGCACCATTGTGTAATGGCAGAAAGAGAAAGCGAAAGAGGAAGCAATTGTTACTACTGGGGCTACTGTGGGGGGGGGGGGGGGAGTCACTATTACTATTGAGACCCCTTTAGGGGTAACTATTACTACCAGGTCCACTATTAATACTGGGACCACTAAGGGGGACACTATTAAAACTGGGGCATTTATGGGGATCATTGTTACTACTGGGGCCCCTATAACTTTTTCTTTCTGGGGGGGGGGGGGTCATGGTGCCATTTTACACTTCATCTAAGGCAGCAGAAAGGCTTGGGGCAGCCCTGTGCAGTGGTCTGAGCCAAGTTGATTGTAATTATGTTAATGATCTGCCTAAAGAAGAGGTCATCAGTGTTTACCAGACTGTCTTTTTCAGTGCTATAATTTTTGTTGGCTTCAATAATGATTATCATTATAACATGAAAGAGGCTGGTGTAGACTAATGACTTCTTTCAAGTTTTGTACCTATGATATACCCCTTGTCTTACCACTTCCGTGTCCTTGGCTCCATTGCGATCTAATATCTGGGATAGTATTCGTTCACGATCCTTCAGTACTTTTATCTTTTCCTTAATGAAGTATTTTGGAATCGGAATTTCCAAACTTTCCTGAAAAATAAAGTAAGCACAGTTTAGCGAAAGAAAAGACAAATGAGGCGACCCAGTATTTAGTGACATCAAATCCATAATATTGGCCCTCAATATGGGAATAGTGAGGGTTGTGATGCTGATGGATAAGCAGACTGATGTATTAGGGGACTCACTAGTCTTCTGCAAGCAACGTGTTAACGCTCCTCCATTTCCAGTATGAGTAACCGTACTCTACATCCTTACTGTTAGGGCTTGCGTTGATATACCTTGTTTGGTCTCTGTCTGTGACCTGCGAGCGATATCCCTATAAAGGTTATTTGCTGCAGCGTGTCTATCTCTACACAACAGGCCTATTACACTGATTCAGTCCCTATGAGTCCCTATGAGTGCACACCCACTACCCAGATGGAGCTTGACCTCACTTACAGTTAGTTATTCGTTCCGGTGTCATTCTTGGATGATCTCCGGCAGCTTTATTCAGCTCCACACTAGATTCCCCCAGAAAGCACTCACAGCCACTGTGTTTCCCATAGCTTGGAACCTCCGAAAAGCAAATTCACACAGTTTACTCTGGGCACTGACAGTCCAAGTAAAAAAAAAATTGCAGCCTGTCCTATTCTTGTCCGATTTCTGTCAATATGTGGCGTTCAGCACATCAGTCCGCATGCGGACGGGATGTTTGAGTGTTGTCTGAT
>NC_089844.1:30234218-30294218 GCF_035609145.1 Eleutherodactylus coqui | reverse complement strand
GTTATAGCGTATTTCCTTCTGAAAGGCTGTTCAGAAAGTATCGTTTCGGACATTGTTCTGATGAAGGACATACTTTGATTAACTCGTTGATTGGAGAGGGAAAAACATGTAATGAAGTGCAGCAAATTTTATACAGCTCTGCTAAAATGAGCTCAAATGTCTTGAATTGGCAACACAAACCTGATAGACATGAAAGGAAGCGGGAACTACTTTTTGAAAGGATCGGAGTATAGCCAGAATGGCAAAGACTCAACAAATGATCACCTTCAGGAAGATCTAAGAAGCTGGTGAAGCCAAGTTACCCGCAAGAACTGCCCGTAAAGTCCCTTTGTTGCAACAAGATATGTCCTGAATAGTAAAAATTTGCAAAGGAACACGTTGATTACCTCAAAGAGAAATGGCGCAACATTTTATGGTCTGGTGAAACAAAGAATTGCTCTTTATGGGTCTAGTGGCTGTAGACAGCATGCTAGATGACCCTGAATTGAATCCACAGTACACTCTAAAGAAAGCAGAATAGTGTAAAAATCTCGATATGGGGATGTTTCTCAGAA
This sequence comes from Eleutherodactylus coqui, assembly GCF_035609145.1. Lineage (NCBI taxonomy): Eukaryota > Metazoa > Chordata > Amphibia > Anura > Eleutherodactylidae > Eleutherodactylus > Eleutherodactylus coqui. The sequence goes on along the minus strand of NC_089844.1, from coordinate 30,293,664 downwards.
TATGTTGTGGAGCTTAGTTATCGCATACGAGAGATCAGTTTGAATATATCAAAGTACTTGAGAAGATCTTGCTGCCCTATGCAGAAGAAGAAATTGCCTTAAATTGGGTGTTTCAACACGACAATGACCCAAAACACACTAGTAAGTGAAATATATTTTGGTTACAGACAAGCAGAATAGAAGTAATTGAGTGGCCAGCCCAATCCCGAACCTCAGTCCTATAGAGAATTTGTGAGATGACATAAAAACTTTGGTTTATGAGGCAAAATCAAAAAATGTGGAAGAAGTGTGGAAAGTAGTACAATCTTCCTAGACTAGAATACCTGTTTAGAGGTGCCAGACGTTGGTAAACTCCATGCAACTCAGATGTCAAGCAGTTCCCAGGAACAATAGTTGTGCCACTAAATATTAGTTCAGTAATTCAAAGTAAAGTGACATCTTAGATGGGTTGGCCAGGACTGCATTATTGATGATCTATGCTCAGGATATGTTATCAAAGGTAGATCAGCAGGAGTGCATTGCTCAGGATCCTTACTGATCAGCTTTTTGGAGTGCCTTTATGTTCATACACTGTGCTGATTTTTGCAGGAAGCAGAGAGCACTGTTCTCACTGCAGTGGCCATGCTTCGTATTACAAGCCATGTTACCAATTCCTTCAATGAGAGCTGTGCTTGTAATACCAAGTCTGGCCACTGCACTGGAAACTGAGCTGTCTGCTTCCTGCAGAAATCATCTTGATGCATAAGCACATCAGTTGATTTGTAAGGATCCAGGGTAGCACCCCCCGCTGATCTACTATTGATGGCCTGCCCTAAGGATATACCATTAATAATTTACAACTGGACAACCACTTTAAACACGCATGCCTAATTAAAGGGGTTGTCTACTTAGGATACAACTTTTTAAAAATCGGTCACAAACTGTTAAAGTGATAAAAACAGATGTACCTCCCTCTCCTCAGACCTGGTGATGCAGCGCTGCCGCCCTGCTGTCACCCCAGCCCCTGTTCACAGTGGAAGTTAGTTGACCACTGCCGGAAAATCAGTGGCCACGCATCACCGCATGTTCTCCTGGCATCCTGGGTGCCATGATGTCAGGAGTTCCGAACAGCATGGTGACATTGTTGCCTCTGATTGGCAGGCAGGGGTCATCTGACTTCCGTTATCGTCAGAGACCAGGACAGCAGTGGGGCTGCAGCTCTGGGTCGTTCAGTCTGCTTTTATTATTTTAACAGCATGGAACTCATTTTTAAAAAGTTGTATTCTTACCGGACAACCCTTTTAATAGCTTTTTGCGATATATCCAGCCTGGGTGATCTTCTATGCAGGCTGTTTTATTTTAGCCACATTGATACATTAGAGCTAACTTTCAGCATAGAAGAGAGATCTGTGCTGCTGAGGTTTTTAAGAATTTCCTAGACGGGATATAATTTTAGAGATTTCTCCCGGTTTTTAGCCCATATATAAACAAGAATCAGTAAATTCATTGACAGCAAGCAGAGATCTTGATGGTAAATTATTACAACCCAAAATCTAAAGGGCTTCTCTAGTTTTAATAATTCCCAGTCATTGTTACAAGGTTTGTATAAAGAGTATAACATTGACTTGCAGGAATGCTGCCTTCCAGTAGGTGGCGCTGCAGAGGTATTGTTCCATCTCCCTTATTTGAATAATAAACTAGAAATACATATTCCGATACTGGGAACCAATAATCATATCAGCATACACTGAACAGCCATAACGTTAAAACCACTTAATATTGTGCAGATGCATCTTGTGTAGTCACAATGGCTCTGACCTGTCAAGGCATGGACTTCACAAGACCTCTGAAGGTGTCCTGAGGTATCTGGCACTAAGACATTAGCAGGAAATCCTTTAAATCCTGTAAGGTGTGATGTGAGGCCTCCATGGATCAGACCAGAATATCTCACAGATGATCAATTACATTGAGATCTGGAGAATTTTGAGGCCAAGTCATCACCTTGAACTCTTTGTCATGTTTCTCAAACCATTCTGAAGCATTTATGGAGTGTAGCAAGGTATATTATTCAGCTGAAAGAGGTCACTGCCATTAGAAAATACCACTTACTGTTTTCAGTAACAGACATACTTAGTCTATAACTATGTTTAGGTAGATGGTATGCATCAAAGTAACATCCACCAGAATGCTAGAACCCAAAGTTTCCCAGCACGTTGCCCAGAGCATCACACTGCCTTTCTGGCTTGTCTTCTTCTCAAAGTACATCCTGGTGCCATCTCTTCCACATGGAAGCAACACATACTGTACAACAAGCCATCCACATGATGTAAAAGAAAACATAATTAATTCAACCAAGCCACATTCTTCCATTATTCGATGGTCTAATTCTGATGCTCACATATCCATTGTAGGCACTTTTGATGGTGAAGAATGGTCAGCATTGACCTTCCTTTGGGCACTTTTGGTAGGTCCTAACCACTGTATACCAAAGAAAAAAAACACCTCATGCGACCTGCTGTTTTGGAAATTCTCTGACCATCTCTGTCATTTAGCCATCACTATTTGGCTCATTAGTCACTCAGATTCTTGCACTTTCACATTTTTCCAGCTTTCAACACAATTTCAAAAACTCACTGTTCACTTAGAATCATAGAATGGTATAGTTGGAAAGGACCTCCAGGGACATTGAGTCCAACCCCCTGCTCAGTGCAGGATTCACTAAATCATCCCAGGCAGATATTTGTCCAGCCTTTGTTTGAACACTTCCATTGAAGGAAAACTCACCACCTCCCGTGGTAACCTGTTCCACTCATTGATCCCCCTCACTGTCTAATATCTAATTTGTGTCTCGTTCCTTTCAGTTTTATCCAATTGCTTCTAGTCTTTCCTTGTGCAAATGAGAATAGGGCTGATCCCTCTGCACTGTGACAGCCCTTCAGATATTTGTAGACAGCTATTAAGTCTCCTATCAGCCTTCTTTTTTACAAGCTAAACATTCTCAGATCCTTTAACCGTTCCTCATAGGACATGATTTGCAGGACGTTCACCATCTTGGTAACTCTTCTTTGAACTTGCTCCAGTTTGTCTATGTCTTTTTTTAAAGTGGGGTGCCCAGAACTGGACACAGTATTCCAGATAAGGTCTGACTAAGGAAGAGTAGAGGGGAATAATTACCTCACGTGATCTAGACTCTGTGCTTCTCTTAATACATTCCTGAATTGTGTTTGCCTTTTTGGCTGCTGCATCACATTGTTGATTCATGTTCAGTCTATGATCTATTAGTATACCCAAGTTTTTTTCACATGTGCTGCTGCTTAGCTCAATTCCTCCCATTCTGTATGTGCTTTTTTTTAATTTTTCTTGCCCAGATGTAGGACTTTGCATTTCTCCTTCTCCTTTTCTCGTTAAATACCATTCTGTTAGTTGCCGCCCACTGTTCAAGCTTTTCTAGATCTTTTTGAATACTCTCACTCTCTCTTCCCTAGTGTTAGATATCCCTCCTAGCTTTGTGTCGTTGGCAAATTTCCCATCAATTCTCTCGTCCAGATCAATTATAAAAATGTTGAACAACAGCGGTCTAGGACAGAGCTTTGTGGTACCCCACTTGATACTTGTTACCTAATATATGTTATTCCTTGACAGGTGCTATTGTAAATACATAATCCATGTTATTCGCTTCACCTGTCAATGGTTTACATCGTATGGCTGATCAGCATCAACCTCTATCATAGGCACCACAAGTTCAGAACAGTTGTCCCTTCTATTAATTATCCCTTCTGATTTATTACAACATATGTTTAGGCTTTCCTAAATAAACTGTTAACATGAATGAGGTATGAAAGGCATGGCTTTATGATAATGTTCAGGGGAATATACATTTCAGGAAAGTATAGGTAATTCTCTGTACTGGATATCTACTCATATTTATGTTTCCAGATATCTGGATTACTGAACAGTGGCTGTAAACTAAACAGATGTATAGCAATAAAGAAACTTGGTTCCAGTCCAAAGCTGTAAAAAGTAATGGTAAGACCACTTTCACCTCTCTTTAACCTCAGTGACAGAGCGTCTTGGTAAGTTTCCTAATACTCACAGGTCCCAGCTTCAGATCTTGCAAGATGTCATCAAAGTACTGAAACTCTGAGATCTCCAGTTCTACCAGCTCATCCTTCAGTTCCAATATCCGCCCCATGACTCCATCTAGAACCAGCCTGATCACTCTTCTCTTCTGTGGTTGTGTTATCTGGTCATAGGCTAACTCTAGATTGCGGAAGATTTGTAGGTATCGGACATACAGGATGCCAAGCTGCTGGGCAACTACCATGCGATCCTTCTCTGGTTTGGGGGGCACTTCTGGCATCTCCTGCAGAAGCAGCTGGGTCACGTCTTGTTGGGCTTCCACCCATATTTTGTTGTAGAATCTGCAAAAAGTTGACAAGTGATATGAATAAGGTTATCCAATCATACAGAGAATAGCTAAGATGAACTAGAATTTTAGAATCGGTGAGTTTCCTGCAGGAATAGGATATGAGGCTATACATTTATTCTTTTTTCTAAGTTTTGTACTTTTTCTGATCTCCAAAAGAGACAGACGAGTGGAAACTAGGTCAAACAGAGATCAAATTTTGCACTTTTGTCTCTGCTTGTTTGAATACAGTCAATGGTTCCGTTTGAATATTGTTTTTGGCTATTCAAATAAAACCCTGGGATAGAAAGGGTAAGCATTAGAGATGAGCGAGCATACTAGTCCGAGCTTGATGCTCGTTCGAGTATTAGGGTGCTCGAGATGCTCGTTACTTGAGACGAGCACCACGCGGTACTCGTCTCGATTAAACGAGCACTGACCATTGAATTCAATGGAGCCGGCAATACAGCCGGCTCCATTGAAAGCAATGGGCTGCCGGCGAGCGCGGGATGAATTTTCGGGAAGGGCTTAAAAATATAAGCCCTTACCTGAAAATAATCCTAAAATGTGTAAAAAAAAAATGTATACTCACCTTTCCGCTGCAGCCGGAGTTCAGCCGCATCTGGCCAGCAGTTCTCCTGAACTGCTCTCTGTAGTATTCAGCAGGTGGGGATTTAAAATCCCCGCCTGCTGAATGAGCTGCCTCTGATTGGTCACAGCCTCACCAATCAGAGGCAGCTCTCACTCACACCCATTCATGAATTCATGAATGGGTGAGTGCTGCCTCTGATTGGCTCAGCACAGGGACCAATCAGGGGCAGCTCTCAGCTGTCAATCAGAGGCAGCACTCACCCATTCATGAATTCATGAATGGGTGTGAGTGAGAGCTGCCTCTGATTGGTGAGGCTGTGACCAATCAGAGGCAGCTCATTCAGCAGGCGGGGATTTTAAATCCTACATCACAGAGCAGTTCAGAAAAACTGCCGGCCAGACGCGGCTGAACTCCGGCTTCAGCGGAAAGGTGAGTATACATTTTTTTTTATTTTTACACATTTTAGGATGATTTTCAGGTAAGGGCTTATATTTTTAAGCCCTTCCCAAAAATTCATCCCACGCTCGCTGGCAGCCCATTGCTTTCAATGGAGCCGGCTGTATTGCCGACTCCATTGAATTCAATGGGCTAATATCGTTCTTTATGCTGACAGTGCGGGGGGGAGGGGGGGCCCACTCTTTCCGCTATTGTGGCTTAATAGTGGGACCTGGGAACTTGACATGCAGCCCAACATGTAGCCCCTCGCCTGCCCTATCCGTTTCTGTGTCGTTCCCTTCACTTTCTTGAATTTCCCAGATTTTCACAAATGAAAACCTTAGCGAGCATCGGCGATATACAAAAATGCTCGAGTCGCCCATTGACTTTAATGGGGTTCATTACTCAAAACGAACCCTCGAGCATCGCGGGAAGTTCGACTCGAGTAACGAGCACTCTAGCATTTTGGTGCTCGCTCATCTCTAGCAAGCATGGACATTAATGCGCGGTGAACTCAGACTAAGTTCTATCAGTAGTGATGCATTCATTTTACTATCAGTTTCTAAGAAGCCAATGCGAAACTGACAACCGATATCACTGCACTCCACTACAAAAAATATGAAATGTCCCATTCATAAGAATTGGGCTTGTAGGAATCGATATATAGATACTACCCCATTAGAGGGAACTTGATATTAAAAAAATCTTGTTATTTGTATAGCGCCAAATTCCGAGCACCAAGCTGGGTGCTCATTTTACCGATCTCAGAAGGATGGAAGGCTGAGTCAACCTTGAGCCGGCTACCTGAACCATATTCTCCCTTAACCCTTTCCAATCCACTGTCTGACCTCTGAAGACATTATGATTTAAGGCTGTACAGCTCCGATGTTGGAAGACAACCGTCGGGGTTCTCTTACTGTATATTTCCAGCCTCTCTGCTGTCAGAGCCTATCCAATGTGTTACCTCATGCAGCACTGGCTTTAGCCAGCATATAGCGCTGTTGTATAATGGCAGAAAAAGAGTAAGCCCCCTAGGAAAACCAGGATACAAATTGGACTGGAAAGGCTTAAATCACCACCATGGTATTATTCTGCTAGGGTATAACTTAGCTTCCTCCTACATGAGGAAGTTAGAAGGAGACCTCTTTAGTTTCCATCTCACATAGTTTCCACCCCTGTCAGGTTTTTTTTTAAAGAAAAGTTCCAAAGTCCCATCCTGGATTGTGTCTTTATACAGTTTTCTGCATAGAAGAATGAAACCTGGACGGAACCAGCGCTGGATTAAAAGAATGTTGCATGAAAGGAGCATTATTTGCGTATAATCATCTGTGTAATGTTGTTTTCATGAATAGTTACCATATGTATTACAGTTTATAATTGCAACCTTTATGCCCTAATTGCCGCCCTACAGGCTGGGATACGTCATTACAAGCCCGCTGCGTTGGCATCCAGTGTATGTCGAGTTAAGTAAGTTGTACTGCCCCAGTTTCACCTCTACACTATTCCCTAGCAGGATAATACTATAATGGTCATTTAGGCTACGGGCGAGAATCTCGCGCATGTATTGTGCATTGAGAGACACACAAAAAAACTCACACGAATATGAACTCCATTCTTTTGAATAGACTTATTCACATGAGCGATCTTTTATTTTCCCTCACAGCGATGCTGCAAGAATAAAGACTACAGAAAGTCCCACCTTTTGGCGTTCCCTCGGAAAAACTTACGCATTGTTTCCAATGAGACCTTAAAAGACCTTGCATGGCACGTGCATGCTGTAAGATATGCATATCAGCCCAAGGTGATGTTTCCATTCAGGGGCGTAACTATAGAGGATGCAGGGGATGCGATTGCACTCGGGCCCAGGAGCCTTGGGGGGCCCATAAGGCCTCTGCTCTCCATATAGGGAGCCCAGTACTATGAATAAAGCATTATAGTTGGGGGCCCTGTTACAGGTTTTGCATTGGGGCCCAGAAGCTTCAAGTTATGTCTCTGTGCAGCATGGTTTAGGTATGGGTATGGGTACAGATACAGATAGAGGGGGGGCCCAGCTCACGTTTTGCATCAGGGCCCCTGAGCCTTTAGTTAAGCCCCTGTTTCCATTGAAATCAATGGGATACACTTGCCATCCTCTGACGAGCGTAAAACATGCGCCTGCGGATCGCCACTTCACAAAGTGATGCAAGGCATTTTTGAATCCATTTTTTTTATATTGAGGCTCACCCATGTGAACGTAGCCTTATGATGAATCAAATAGATTTTCTATCACAGCAAACCTGTGTCATATGAATATACCCCAAGAGCAGCCAAATACTGTATATGTGTATGGAACATAATGCACTTTTGTACTAATATATGGAGCAAAGTCCAACCTTTCTTTAGATATTAAGTAATTCTTCTAAATGTCAATCCCTATTAAATCAAGCAGATCACTCAGTCGCCAGTCTCAGTTCTAGTGGGCCCACATATTCTGTAACGTTTCTGTGCCAGAGAATATCTTGTGAAGGCTTAAATTTGTACATAAAAGCCCATGCACGCTGGTATTCAGATCTTCTTTTTTTTTTCAATTTTGGGCGAAAAACGGGTAAACAGTATCTGTATAGGGTAGGCACCTTTTTCTCACAATGCATCCACTTATCCCGGATGGATGAATGTAGTATTCTGTTTCTAAAGAGTGGGTATAGCGAACAATAAGGTAATATTATGGCATTGTGCTATTGAGTTCACTTGGTGCACATGGCAGCTGCAAATCTCCAAACTCAATAGAGGGGGTGGATGGAAGGGTTAGAGGTGCCAGGCGTCCTGTGCTGAGGTGGAGCTAAAATGCATATATGTAATGGGTTCTGGTGTCACCATGGTGCCCGCTTTGTTCGAAGAGAATAGTGAGGCTGGCACAAGTTCAGCTGAGAAGGTCTTTGGGCAGCTTCAATGTGCAGATTGCTTACCCTGCCAAATTCCTTCTGTATTTGTGCTGTGAGTTTGAGACTCGCGTCCGTTTCACCTTAACACACCCTGGCAGATGAAGGCCCTTCGTAAGCCTCTGGGCAAATCCTACCCATGTTGGCCAGGGAAAGCAGGCATGGCCATGTTTCAAGGTTTACACAAGAACTTAGGGCTCTGACTCTCAGCGAGTCCCTTTTGCTAAATAAAATAAGAGTATTTAGCTATTACAAATTTCTTAATTCCGTGTAATAAAGTATATTACAAGGGGAACTAATATGCAGAAAGTCATGGGCTAAAATAATGAAAACCATCTGTCATCAGAAACCCCAACTGGTGTTCTACGGCTGATTGATGTAAATAAAGACACTGTAAAATCTCGCAGCCATTAACTTATACAAAGTGAACTCTGTTCATATGTTTTATTTTATGTACTGAGATGATTGGGAGATATGAATGGATTCTGACCACTTTAGCATGCAGACCCTTTACCAAGTATGTGGGCCACACATACTTCTAGATCGCCCATGTTTATGGAGTCTGATAATAATCAAGTGCAATTAAACTAAATGAGATCCTTAAAGCGGCCAATGCATAGTTGAAGAATATGTAATGTTTAGATTTCGGGACTCCTTTTAAATCCATCTCAAAATGCTAAAAAGAAAGATGCCGAGGGCTCCGGCACACAGAGAGGTTGCCGGAGGAATTTTCTAAGACTGGCATTTCTTAAACCTAAGTATGTTGGAATAAAAACATTTATTGAGCTTCTTTATGCATTTTGCATGTCCTTAATGCAGAAGTTCAAGTCTATGTCTGCTACAAGCACTGTAGATTTGCGCTATAATTTACGCCAGTTTCTGACATAAACTATACTAAATGTAATGGCCCATAGGCCGTGCCCCCTCCTGCTAAGTGACATCTAGTTTTTAAAAGTGGTGAGAGAGGTGGAAAATCAAAAAAGTCACACATTTAAGTACGAATGTGACGTAGCCAAGTTTTTTTTTAGAAAATTGGCGCAAGTGGTTTGATAAATAACCCTCCATGTCAAACAGAAGGCCTAGGGACCGAATATGGCCAACCACCTCATTTTGTGTGGCCCGCTGACCGTGCAGCAAACCTAGGGCTGGTATTACATGACTGGATATGAATTGCGGATTCCACGCTTGCCATCCGCGGTAAAATGCGGGCATTAAAAGTTATGTACTTTCCACTTTTCCTTCACACTCGCAGATACAAATTGCAGCATGCTCTATTTTGACGTGGAATCCATGTGGATGTCTCCATTGAAGTCAATAGAGGTGTCCAACCCACAGCCCAACATTGGGTATGGGCTGCGGGTACTCACGTCATCACTAAGCGATGGCGCGGGAAATGCAAAAAAATTCTGTACTGTGCATGACTGCCTGCGAGTTTTTGTGGGCATCTGCAATCCAGGTATTTAAGGAACGCAGGGTCACCCGCCAGGCTCACAGTGCTGCAGGTCTCCCGCATGCAAAATTCAACCGTTCGTGTGAGCCCAGCCTAACCGGCACTCTACTCACCTGTCTGTGGCAGCAGCGCAGTCTGTGACCACTGACTTATTTCCCCCAGTGTCTGTGTGGGCCGTTCTGTACACAGCGCAGACACCAATGTGATAGATTAGCAGTCAAAGGGCGCCCACCCACTGGCGTTTTTTTTTCCCTGCGAAATTCGCAGCATTTTTTTTCTGCAGGGGTCTATGGGACTTGTAATGTTAAAATCGCGATCGCGCAAAATCGCGATTTTAACATTACAAGTCCCATAGACCCCAGGAGAAAAAAAATGCTGCGAATTTCGCAGGGAAAAAAAAACGCCAGTGGGTGGGCACCCAAAGACTGCACTGCTGCTGCCAGACCGGAGCTGCAGGCTAGGTGAGTGGAGTGTCTGTAAGAATGCTGCCCAGTCCAAGGCCAAAAGAGGGGGTTGCTAATACTACTGGGACTACTATTTGACTACTACTCACTATTAGAGTTCGATCACATGGGCATGACCGAAAATTAATTACACCCATATTTTACGGTTACTCTGATGTGCTTTTATGCACTCAATACACTTCATATATGCGCATGCAAAAAAGGAATACAGAATGGGCAATTGGAATGGTGCGCAAATGAGCAGGTTTCCTGCGTATTCACTGCATATTTGCTCCAGCCCATTCACTTCAATGGCCTATTGCGGTGTGAAATAAGAACAAAAATAGAGCATGATGCATATTCTTCACATAATCACTAGAGATTAGCGAGTAGTGCCTTAGCCGAGTATCTCCCCGCTCGTCTCTAAAGATTTGGGGGCCGGCGCGGGTGACAGGTGAGTTGGGGGGGAGAGAGGGAGAGAGAGATCTCCCCTCCGTTCCTCCCCGCTCTCCCCCGCCGCTCCCCGCCCCCTGCCGACCCCCGAATCTTTAGAGACGAGCGGGGAGATACTCGGCTAAGGCACTACTCGCTCGAGTAATGTGCCTTACCGAGTATACTCACTCATCTCTAATAATCACACATCACATGAAAAAATAAGCTCATGTGAACGAACCCATTGAAATCAATGAGTTCTATTCACTGTATATTACGTGCACAGAAATTGAGCTTGAAATACACTGTGCAAATACACTTATGTGAATGAGCCGTGACTATACAATCTTACAATTACAATTGTCCCTTTGAAGGCAGCCATATAGATGAGTTTGACACCCCTGCTGTAAGATGTCTTAAAGTAATCCATTAGGGCTTATTCACAAGAGCATAAATTGGCCACCGTTTTCACGGCCGGCCGATATACGCTACCATCCGAGCTGTCTTCCCCCTTCCTTCCCTCTCACCGGCTCTCTGCCGCTCTCCTTCCCTCCAAGCTCTGCCCCTATCCTGCCCCCTCGCATTGCTGGCTGCAGGGAGGGGGCGGGAGTTTAGCTCCTCCCCAGCCCGCCCCCTCCCATTGCAAACAGCCGGAGGGGAGGAGAGAGGCAGAGAAACGGTAAGGAGGAGGGAAGGGGGAAGACAGCTCAGATGGTAGCATATATCAGAATTCGCAGGCGGAATCCGACCCAGCCATGGGCAGGAAGCCTAATTAAAATCCTGCCTGCCAGATAATCCTTCGCATAAACACACACCTAACTGAGCAAACAACTGATACTGAGCTTGCTTTGGATAATGAAGGAAACAGAGATGTCTTCAGGCAATATATTTTATGCAAAAAAGTCGTCAATTCATTTAGTCGTTCAGCCATTTTAGCAATAATGGTTGCGTGTAAAAGGGCCTTCACTGACTAATCTCCTAATAAGACATAGGCTTCATTCATACAGAAGATATAACATGGCTAATTTAGCTGTGAAAAAAATTGTGACTATCTGAACCAAATATCGCATGAATGAAGAATAGCCGTGACCAACTCGCAGCTATTATTCACGATTTTTCCTTCCATTCACACGGCTTGCTGCAGGGAATTTGTGCCACAGCCACGAAATTCCTTGGTCGGTGGAACTACTTTAATCACTTTTAAATGACTTACTAGAGGCACCTGTCAGTGTTTAACAGCACTAGCCTCTGCTAATCTCCCTGCCCCTTTTTTGATGGCTCCCATAGACTCCCATAGAAGTCTATGGAGTCTCTGCATTAGTCAGAGCACAGATAAGGCAAGACCTATATTTTCAAAAGGTGTCCATAGCCTTTGCTGAAGTAAAACTGCTAATAGTGCTAGGTAGGGGCAGAAGGAAGGGGTGTAAAAGTGTCTGTATGGATGATTTTAGAGTCTCCAGCAGTCAGAAAATGAAGTTTCATATTGCTACCGTAAGCGCACTGGAGGTGGGCCACCACAATCAAGTGCTCAGCTCTCCGTCCAACCAGGAGACTGCAAAAGGTGTCAATCAGAGCAGTGGAGCAGCTCATTGGAGAGAGAAGCACTTGAGCAAGAAGTTCCACCTCCAGAGCACTTGCAGTGATGGCATGAAACTTCTTTTTGTGACTGCTGGAGACCCTAAAATCATCCATAGGATCACATTTCCACCGCTCTCCCCTTCTCCACTGAGTACTGTCAGCAGTCTTGCATCGGTAAAACCGCTGACACACTCCCTCTAATACTACAAGTTTCATGAGGCTTAACAACTCAGTAACCATAAAAAGCAACAAATATAGAGCTGTAGAGTTGGGTTGAATTTCGGAATAATCCACAGTTCAGTGACACATAGGAAGACATATAGCAGAATCGAGGTTTCAGTTTTGTTGAGTGAAGTAATATTCAAGTCTCTCAGTTCACTAGGAACGCCAATGAGGCATGACGGCAGAAGTGCACAGTGCATTGATTTCCCAGGGAACTGAATGACTAAGTATCTGCTCGGCCCACATAGTTGGAGCTTCCGCCATTTCATGTGATAAGTTCAACTTTCCATTTCTTTCCTTGTCTTTAAATGTATCACACGAGTTGATGTTTTATAAAAAAAAAAACAAAAAAAAACATTCCTCTTGTTTTTGGAAACTTTCATATTGTGCAACGACTAATTATTCTAATCTTTACCCATTAGCGGCCCATGATGACGTTGAGTCAGCCTGGCATCGTCCAAGTTACTTACTTTAGGAGAACAGCTAAGCATTAGCAGACTCTATGATTTGTGTTTCATCTCTGATTTCTAGCCCATCATCATGCTGCGGAACGACCGAAGGAGTACAATACTGATCAATGCCAGCCAAAGACACAAAAGTCAACAATTACATCCAAAGAGTTGTGGTCAAATGTTTCTCCGACTGCAGTTGTTCTCTTACACTTTATACTTATCTGACTATTTTGAAGGCTATATTCAGCTATGGCCATCTGCATAGATTTTGCAAAATGGATTTCTTTTATGCCTTTCTTTTGCAGCACAACCTTCCCTATCAGATGGAATATCCTTCCTCCTGTCTAATGGTGGCTTTACAAGGGACAACTATCTACCTAAATTGCTCAATAGTTGTCCTGTCCAACAGGGTACTGACCGAGACATCCCTCAGTAGTCGCTAGCCACTTCATTTCAGCTCACTGAAACAAAGTGACTAGTGAGCCATTTCTTGCTCCGTGTAAACAGGCAGTTGTTCTTGTTTGAATGGCTGCCTGTTCATAGTGAATGGTGCTCAAACGAGCATCAAGTCGTGTTCGACCCCGCCCCAGTTTTTGGCTCCCTCCCGCTGCGACGTGCCTATTTTGGCCTCTCCCCGACGTGATGCAGCGCGCGTCATTGGCAAATTTGTTTGTCTGGTAGAGGAGAGAGAGAGAAAGAGAACACGAACCAAGAAAAAAGAAAAAAAAAAGCTCAGGACCCGGCGTCCCACATACAAAAATGCTCGAGTCTCCCATTGTAGCCAATGGGGTTCGTTACTCGAGTAGAGCTCTCGAATTTTACGAAAAGCTCGACTCGAATAACGCGGACCCGAGCATTTGGGTGCCCGCTCATCTCTATTGGGCACCTATGCGCCAGACAGTTGTCTTTGGTTAACAAAGATTTTTATTATTTTAGATCATTTTGACTCAAAATTCCAACATTACGGCCATGTTTGAAATCAGGGCGATACAGAATCATTCAGAATAACAATAAAGTTATATAATTAGTTTTTGGAAATATTGTTCTAATTCCTTTTTCTTCAATAACATTCCCCCCTAGTAAAATAGTGGTAACAGCTAAAAGCAAAATATAATAGATCAGGAGAAGACAAGGGGGAAAACACATAGAGGGGGAGGGGGTGCTATATTTACTATTTATCATGCACTTATGTCTGGGTTGGAATATGAGGATGGGCCCTTCTATTGTCCAAATCAAAGGTTATATTCCTTTGTAGGTTTGTTGGGAGGTTGGGGGTTAGAGGATGCACTTGAAGGTAGGCAAAGGTCCACAAGACGGGTCGGGGATCTAGCTGTTAGATTCCACAGGTGAGAGTGGCTTGCTCATCGTAGGGGAGAGGCAGTGGACTGGAGGATGTACTGAATGACAAAGGGTCTATGGAGATTCTGCATAGCTGGTTACCTTGTGCACTTTGGGAAAAGCCCAGACAATGTCCTGCCCTGGGGAATTTTTGCTGCTTTAGAGTAGAGGGTTGGGAAAGTCTAGATGCAGGAAGGGGTAAATGGAGGTCTCTTGGCGGGCTGTACCTGAAGGGGTGTGGGGTGAGCATATTGTCAGCCTTCAAAAGGATCAGTTCTAGGGCTGTGAGAGATGTCAGCCCAAACAGGAGCCAAGAAGAAGCCTTGACCACCACCTTCCAAGTGCATGCCAGAGTTTTTCTAAACATAATGTCTGCTAGAGTTTCCCAATTCACAGTGCCTTCCAAAGAGTGCCTTTCTATATAGTGCTGCCCAGGGAGGGCCACGGGGAGACAGTGCCAGCTCCCCATGCCTAGACATACTTTTACATCCTCCCCTCCTTCTAATCATTCCTGCACCATCCAGCAGTTATACATAAGTCATTCCCTTCATCTGGATGAAGCACATAGCTGTGTGATAAGCGAGGTCGCCGCACCTGGCGGCACTACTCATTTGCACCTATGCCCTAAAGAGACTTTTTAAAAAGCTACGGCTGCTCTCACATAGGCATTTGTTAAAATGCGGCGCGTAAGAGCAGCCTTAGCTTTTTAAAAGGTTTGTTCGACAGCATTTTTAATGCACCCCATCATTACAATGGGTGATGAGGTGCATTAATTGCAGGAATGCTGCCTTCCAATAATTGGCGCTGCAGAGGTATTGTTCCATCTCGCTTATTTGCATATTACCCAGAGAAGCATGAATGGCCTTATATGTCTCCTCACTCACTCCCCTTCCAGGTGCTCTCCCTGAGGAGAAAAGATTTTGTTCCTGACCCACATCACAAGCGTCTCACAAGCCAAGCCAGAAACCTACTGCACACTGATACACCCCAAAACTGCTGTCTGTGTATATATTCTGGCTTGACTTTCAATTCCCGGTCATTGTTACAAGGCTTGTATCAAGAGTCTAACATTGACTTGCAAGAATGCTGTCTTCCAATATGTGGCGCTGCAGAGGTATAGTTCCATCTCACTTATTTAAAAAGCGCTGAAACGCACTAAAATAGAGCAGACAACATTAGAAAATCATGTAAACACTCGTCTGCATAGCGCCTTTGAAATCAATGGAGGCATTTTACATGTTCAGCGCAGCGTTCTGCTGCAGTATACCGATCCATAGAATGCCCTGCTAGTTGCATAAAATTCACCGTGTATCTCATTCATTTCAATGCAATGAATGAAATCCCATGCCACGGCCAAATCTGCAACAAAATCCTGTGCACATTCCACTGCGGATTTGGGTGCGGAATTATAGCGAACATTTCCGCGAAAGTAACCAAAGTAATTCTGTACCAATTCCAATTCTCCTGCATTATAACTCAAGGCTGTCCACAGTCTCCAAGCACAGCCAATTACAGAGTATTGAGGCCCAGTGTAACCTTACCCAACAGATTATTTTCATTAGCACACAAAGCACACTTGTACAAAGTAACATAATGACATCACAAACTAGAACCCGATCCACAATTCAGCAATTTGGTATATCATCATCAGATTGTTTATTTCTACACAGCGGGAAACCCCGATCGGCCCTTGGTGGCTTTCCCTGCTCTCTAACCCTCTCTAATATTGTTTCCTACCAAATAAATGTCTAAAAGTATAATATTTCTGTCTACATAAGGAAAATGAGCCGAACAGAAATGTCAGGTCAGAAATCTTAATGTACAACTTTTCGACTGTCGTATTAGTTACCCAACATGGGAAAAGATTGGTGCAGAAATTCAAGCCTAATTGTGACTCCATGTAATTAAAACAATAAACCAGAAGATGTCCATTATCATATGCGCATTCAGAAAACTACAATGAGCCACAATTGAATCAATGTGTATAGGAGTACAGTGAGTGTGTATATATATATCATATGTATTCATCGTTGGCCCCCTCCAGCAATAAAGGAATAATCAGTACCTCTGCATCACTGCCTGTTATAACCCACAGAAAGGAGCTGTTTAACAGTGAGTGCCCTAACGATCCATAATTTATCCAGGTTAGACATAATACAAGGCTTATATCCAGGGAAGATTAGTCATAAATGCTTAATCTACTGATTCTTGCCTATTAAACAAATCTGGCGTATCGAGGAATGGCTGTGATATAATGAGGCAGAACGCTCCTGATCGCTACACACATTTCACCTTTAAAAATAACTCTGGCAAATCTCTCTCGGTCCTCGCTGAATTAATGGGTGCAGCATGCGTCCCGTGTTCAAATCTTCTCATTCTCGTGAAAGATGGGAGAAGAGGCGAGTCTAACGCAGATATAACCAGCGTGAAGGGCAATGAACTTATTAAAAGCCCCATTGAGGAGCCCGGCTGCAGCACATTAGATCCTCAAATGCCCAGAGAGTCTACTGGCCGCTCTTGCTCTCTGGAACATAATGTTTTTAGATGGTCTGATAAAGTGGATCAGATGGTACGAGAAGTGCGAGTTTGTCAGTGTGACTCTATAAATCACACCTGCAACGCACACTAGGCTGGGAAATCTGCGCTCTGGAAGGGACTGCACTCACCATTCGCAGTCATGTGAAAGACAAAGCATTATAAATTATATGCTATTTTATTTCTTGACATGGATGTAACCAACCTGTTAAACTGATGTCTTGCATTCAAGGCAAACTACTCAGACACAAAGTGAAATATTAGCCATTTTACTCCAACGGTATGGTCTGCTGCCTGATGAGCCTGCTGCTACCGGGAGTATCCGGGAAGGCAGTCTTATGGCAAGTGCGAAGTGTTATTGCCAGTAGAAGAGCAAAGCTTGTGCAAAGCCCCTGTCGAGCGTAAAAAGAGTTTAAAGTTGCCTTCACAGAGGCAGTGGTGTTTTTTGGTGCAGTTTTTGATGCCCATGCAAATAAATGGTCCTCAAAAACTGAGCCCTCCCAAATGTGCTGCCTCAAAAACTTCATATAAAATGGCACTGTTGAGATCCAACAAGCCTAATTCTTTGTTTCTGCAGGAGTTAAGGTGACTAACAATATCTGAAAGGGGTACGGAGACTGAAGTTTTTTCAAGTTTTTGTACATCCACTGGATAGGGAAAACTGATAGATTGGTGGAGGTTCAAACGCTGAGACCACCAATGATTTTGAGAACATGTGCAACCATCACTCCATTCAATCTTACATCAATGCAGATGGGAGAAACAACCTCAAAATGAGGAGAAGGGGGGACACAGGTTCTCCAGTCTTCAGATCAGTGGGGGTGTCCAAATGGTTGGACCCCCACCTATCTATCAGTTTTCACCTATCCAATGGATGGGTCAAAATTTGAAAAACTCTCAGTCTCTGATATACCCCTCTAGTTTGCTCTCTGCATTGAAATCAACATGTAAATTTGAGTGAGTTAACCCGTTGCAATCCATTTTTGGATTAAGGGTTTCCTAGGGGGCTTTCTCTTTCTGACATTATACAATAGCACCATCTTTTGGCTAGAGCCAGTATTGTGGTATGTGAGATGCTGGAAAGGCCCCTGACTACACAGCGGCCAGTAATCTACAGTAAGAATACCCTGCCGGACGTCTTCAGACATCGAAGCTCTACAGCCTTCAATCAGAATGTGTTTAGACGTCAGACAGTGGATTGGAAAGGGTTAAAGGAGATACTGGTCGACAACTGTCTCATGTATATGGCCAGCCTTAATGATGCAATTATGGGACAGTGTATGATTGGAATTGCTAGTTTAATTTTACAAAAAAGCTGCTTTAATGCGTCTAGCTTATGAAAAAAAAACTTTTCAAAAAGCCAGTTTCCACAGCAATGATTGTCCGGGGTGGTTCCCCATTGTGGCACATAGAAGGGGCTACCTTGTTATGTCCTAATAGGGCACATTGGCTTGGCATGAGTTCTGATGGGGCTAACGCTTTAGGAACAGGCAACAAAATTCAACATACTGATTTTGTGCTTTAATTCTGACCAGCACTACGAATAAACAATAGCGCATACGGAGAAGGCCGTGAAATTTGCCCCCAGCAGATCTAAATATGTAGCACGGGGGGAGGGGGGAGGGGTATTTTGTGAATTGCACCAGCTCGCTGATGTGGGGAGTCACAAATTTGACGCATGGCTGTTTTCCACAAAAAATTGTGCTTTGCTGTTTTTTTTTTTAAACTTTACACTGCTCTTCTTGCCACTTTTGCAAAATATGGACCAGAATTACCAGAAGGGTAGAGCCTCCCATGGCACGACAGATTTACTACAGTTTACAACAAAAATTGGTTAAAATTAAGGTGCAAATTATTTTCTGACGCATAGATAACTAAAAATGAGCCAAGAGATGTGCATCCCTTAATAAATGCATTCATCTTACTCCAGTACACGCTGCGGAATAAGTTGGCGCTATACAAATAAAGATTATTATTATTATTATATATAGTACACTTTAGATGAAGACGGACATATGAAATGCCTATGCTACTAAACTCCCCAGCAATGTCTATAGCTTTGCCAGTTTACACTTTGGTCTGTCTGCGTATACTCTGTAGACCAGTGCGCATACACAGTGCAAGGCTTAGCTCATGGGTGATAGGTAAATCACCTTTACTGTACAAATGAATGATGCCATAAAAATGTTGCCCTGTTGGTCGTCTGCAGCTTCTACATAGCACGGTATCTAGATACTGCAGTCCAAGCATCCTTTTAACCCTTTCCAATCCACTGTCTGACGTCTGAAGACATTCTAATTGAAGCCTGTACGGCTCTGATGTCGGAAGACGTCCGGCAGGGTATTCTTACTGTATATTACTGGCCGCTCTATTGTCGGGGGTCTCTCCGGCATGTCCCATACTGCAGTACTGGCTCTAGCCAGCAATGGCGCCATTGTATAATGACAGAAAGAGAAAAACCCCTAGGAAACCCTGAATCCAAAATTGGATTGCAAAGGGTTAAATGAACAGAATTCTTGGTACAATGTGATGAGAGCCAATTGAGACCCATGTCGATCCATGCTCATTTCATTTTCTATCACTGAGAATCGGCACATGGTGACATGGGAACAAATAGTTGTAATTACAATTTTTGCCCCCATATACCAGCCGGACATCATCCTGTTCACAAGGGGAGATCTACTGCCAATCAGTGAGTAGTTTTATGTTCGCTTAAACTGAATGATCAGCTGATGAATGAGTGTTCAATTGTTCGTCAGCTGACCATTAGTCCTTATACATGGCCTGAGTGTTGGGCAAACGAGCGTTAGGAGGAACATTTGTGCCTGATAACTGGGATATGTAAGAGAAGCTTGGGTCATAATAGGGGATTTATCACTGAGGCTGGACCAACAGCTTGGTTTTCTTAGGGCTCTTTCACACAAGCATCATTTTAACACTCAGATAGCTGTGCTGAATCAGCGAGGCTATCTGAGAATTTAATTGGGTGAATAGCTGCCACAAGCATGTCACGGCTGTTATTAGCAAGTATGCCGCTCCCCATCCCTACCTCCCTCCCTCCTCCGGTTGCCGGATGGCTCCCATAGGGGTCTATGTGAGCTGCAGGGGCTGTGCCGTCAAAAGATCGGGCATGTCCTTTCTTTTGCCTTAGAGAAATCTTTTGACATGCATGCAAAAATCTGAAAGATGGATCAGCCGTGTAAACAGGCAGTTGTTGGCTTATGAATAGAGATGAGCGAGCGTACTCACTAAGGCAAACTACTTGAGCGAGTATTGCCTTTTGCGAGTATCTCCCCGCTCGTCTCAAAAGATTCGGGTGCCGGCGGGGGTGAGCGGTGAATTGCGAGAGTGAGCAGGGAAGGGGAAGGGGGGGAGAGAGAGAGATTTCCCCCCGTTCCTCCCCTCTCTCCCCCGCCGCTTCCCGCCCCCCGCCGGCACCCGAATCTTTAGAGACAAGTGGGCAGGTACTCACATAAGGCACTACTCGCTCGAGTAGTTTGCCTTAGCGAGCACGCTCGCTCATCTCTACTTATGAACAACTGCCTGTTTATTGTTAATGGAGGTGGGTGGGCCAGAATGATCCCAGACACCCTCCACTTTCTTCCTGTGTAAAAGGGCCCTCAGGGTGCATTCACACGAACGTATATCGGCTCGGTTTTCACACCGAGCCGATATATGTTGTCCTCGTGTGCAGAGGGGGGAGGATGGAAGAGCCAGGGCCAGGAACTGTGCTCCCGCCCCCTCTCTGCCTCCTCTCCGCCCCTCTGCACTATTTGCAATGGGGAGAGGTGGGACGGGGCGGGGGCTAATTCTCGGACCTTAGCTCCGCCCCCGTCCTGCCTCCTCTCATTGCAAATAGTGCAGAGGGGCGGAGAGGAGGCAGAGAGGGGGCGGGAGCTCAGTTCCTGCACTTGGCTCTTCCATAATCCCCCCCCCCCTGCACACGAGGACAACGTATATCGGCTCGGCGTGAAAACCGAGCCGATATACGTTCGTCTGAATGCACCCTCAGACTGTCGTGTCTATATATAAACAGCGCAAAATTTTTAATTAAACACTATTGCAAAATGATTGTCAACCCAAAATACATGTATTTTTCAGTGAAAAAAAAATGCCCCCCTCCCCACAGTGTCCATAGCATTTAAAGTGCTGGTCATCCGGATCTCTGAATGGGGTTAGAAGTAGTATATAGTAGTACAGGGTAAAGGAAAAGTGGGGTTATATTGTGATTAATCATGTCAGTCTGTTACTCTCTACACACAATGTTCATGTATCCGAAATAAGGAGGTCCCAACCAAAAGAAAGGATTGTTTTAGAGGTGATCGATTTGGAAGGGAAAGATATAAGATGCTGTAAAATTGTTACTCTAATTACACTCCCTTAATGGCCCTGTGCACAGAGATTGAAGGGTTACAATAGAGCCACCTATAGACATCATGTATATTTACTTATCCAACTGATATTTCCCCTGTTGGTATAATTGTCCACCATGTTGATCACTGCCCAGTACCTGGCCATCATGAGTATAAGTGGGGTCTGGTGACTGGGTGGTTGTTCATTGTTTGGTGCCTCCTGGTCATTGAATGTGTCAGCGGGTGGCTTTTGCTGGTCATTGGTATCTCCTGTGTCCATTTTAGGTGGCCTGAGGTCTGACTGTTATATTCCAACCTGGTGTCCAACTGCCTTCACTGCTCATACAGTTATGACTAGTGACAATACTCCTTATACCTGAGCTCAACCATTCCGCTCAGAAGGATGGACCAGCGGGATATAAGCTGTTAAAAGATGAGAAATGGCCACAAGGATGGAGACCGGTCGCTAGGCGCCATGGGTTCTGTTCTGACCTACCTCAACACCAGTGAAACATATCGGGAACAAGTCAGCCTGGGGCCAGATTGCCCCCTCTTATAAATTACTGATGGTATAGTCTATATATGGCCGACTAGTAGGATGCCCGTTTATAATTTGAAAATGACCGTAATAGTCAAGGTGAAACTAAGAAGTCCTAGTTGACTGGCAAACTGATGAATGAGACATTGGATCGGCATAAACTGTTGAAACAACAGGCAGTGATGTGTATTATCACACAGATCATAGGGGCACATTTACTAAGACCAGAATTTCATATGTCACTCTTACCCCGTTTCCCTGAAAATAAGACATACCCTGAAAATAAGACATAGCATGATTTTGCAGAATTTTTGAGGATACAAAGTGATTTTTCAGGCTTTTTGAGGATGCTTGAAATATAAGCCCTACTCCAAAATTAAGCCCTGCTAACAGTTAATTAAAAAAGTCAATTTGAATAGTGTCCAGGCAGCTATACATGTAAAAAAAGTTAAATCCTATTGAACAAAAATTTATATAAGACACTGTCTTATTTTCGGGGAAACACGGTAGTAATGTGCGACAAATTTATTATCAGGCGCTCCTTGGAATACATTTGTTGCATCTCTGACTGTGCCATTGATCAAAACATCAAATCCACACGAGCCACAAGCTGGGGTAGATTTGCACTATAAGTTACACCAGTTTAAGATGTAGATTATAGCAAATTTGTTAGGCCATGCGTGGCCCCGCCAATTCCTTGGAGCCCCTTAGGAAAGTGGTGGGGGTGCTGGAAAAAAGTTGCAAATTTCTGCATAAGTAGCATTTGAGCAAAGTTTTGCAACTTTTTAATAGTAGAAATCTGGCGTACAGAACTTGTTACATTCCACCCCCTCCCTCACTGTACTGAAGGTCCAGGTTGCAAGTGGAAACATCAATCAAGAACGGGAAAAAAAACACAAAGTCAATCATGCTCCATATTTCCCTAATTTGGCAGTCTTTATCAAGGTAGGGCGTATTTGCATCTCTTTTCCCATTACATTAACCAAAATAGCAGATGGGTAACGTTTCCAATGGACCGGCCATTTATTCTATGTAGCACAAATATACATACATTGCTATATACTGAAATAAATGAGATCATGACACAGTCATTGTAAAATATAACACCTGGTAACACACGATGGCGGATCGCTATAAAAATATTACGCAAAGCAATATTAAGTATAATATATAAAATGAGGTATGATATATATAAAATACTGAGTATATTAGAGCTGCAAATATAAAACACATTTCAGATTTGGCGAGCTAGCCCTCTGTAATCACTCAGATCTAAAGATACAATGTTGCAGGATTCGCTGACGATCTAATGCGTTTTGGGGATGGCAGTTGTGGGGGAAACAAGGATCAGGCATGCTGGCGATAAGTGGTTTCCCTCCCCCTATTGGAATAAGTATGTATGCTGCGCCAAGCTGAGCATGCATGTCCATGGGGATATTGGTGGAGATATGGAGTTTGTATATTCTCGCTTGGTTTGCATAGGTTTCCTCCGAGGACTCTGATCTCGTCACACACTGCAAAACCATACTAATAGGTGAATTTAGACTGTGAGCCCCAATGGGGACAGAACCTAATGTAGGAATATGTGTGAGCTATATAAAAACATGGCTGCCTACATCTACTTTATATAATCGCAATGCTTCATAACACTTGATGAAGGGCTAGCAGGTATGTCACATGGTTGTCACGTTTTACTATAATGGAGGGACTGTAAATGGGATTGTTATGGGGGCACCCTGACTGGCACTGCTTTAGCATTTTTGCCAATCCTCCTGGATTGCCCAAGTGACTCCAAGATCAAGAAGAACGATATTGTTCCATCTAAAAGCCCCTTATGGCTGAATGGTGCACTGCCCGCATCTGTGTGACCAACACCCTTTACAAGCCCTATCTATGTGCACCTATAAAGTGCCGCCACCCCTCCAATAACCAGTAAGCATAAGACTGGCCGTTCATCAGTATTTTACACCCATATAGCATTTTGCCTTTTATATATGCGGCTGGGAAGTGGTGTTTGTATCTGTGTTAGTAAGTGTGGCTTTATTAGTGGTTTCTAACAATATGAAGATTTTGACATGTTGGCCGATGTAGTCTGGTTTTCAGAATTGCACAATCTATATACAGCACTGTACAGAAGTTTTAGGCAGGTGTCGGAAAAAATGCGGCAAAGTAAGGCCGCCTGCATATGCACGGGTCTGGGTTAGTTCTCTGGGATGTTTGGAACAACCTCCCTGCTGAATTCCTTCAAAAACTGTGTGCAAGTGCACCAACAAGAACTGATGCTGTCTTGAAGACAAAGAGTGATCACACTGAATATTGGTACAACCTTGTTTTCCCTTTAGTTCATTCACTTTGCAATGTGCTTGACAAAAAAAAGATCTGATCTGTCTAATTTTGAAAGTATTCTTATTTTACAGCATTTTTTTCACACCTGCCTAAAACTTTGCACAGTACTATATATATATATATATATATATATATATATATATATATATATATATATATATATACACATACACACACACACACACACACACACACACAATTGCTGTGAGGATTTATAATATAGCTTTGTAAAAACCATTGGCTTCCTGGAAAAGTTAATTCATTCAGATTAGTCTGATTTATGCAAGATGAATAATACTGCAAACTGAATTACTGGAAGCTTATAAGATGCAGCATCATTCTAATTGCAGCGCAGTTAAGCAGATGAGAATGAAAAGAGCAATTAGATATTTTGAAATACTGAACACTCTTATTACATAATTTGTGTAAAAATGGATGTTTTAACCCCTTCTCAATCTCCCATGGGCGACTGAATGGACCCCACTATGCAGAGTACATTAAAGGTGTTTTCTGGGACTTTAATATTGTTGGCCTACCCCTAGGACAGGCCATCAATATCTGTTGAGTCTGTATCGATCTCCCATCAGCCTTAGGGTGCATTCAGACGACTGTATATCGGCCGGGTTTTCACGCCCAGCCGATATACGGCGTCTCTCTTTGCAGGGGAGGAGGCTGGAAGAGTCGGGAGCAGTGCACTGAGCTCCCGCCCCCTCTCTGCCTCCTCTCCACCCACCTGAACTATTTTCAATAAGGAGAGGCGGGGGCGGAGCCAATTCCCATAACTTAGCCCCACCCCCATTTCGCCTCCTCTTATTGCAAATAGTGCAGAGGGGCGGAGAGGGGGTGGAGGGGAGGCAGAGAGGGGGCAGGAGCTCAGTGCACTGCTCCCGGCTCTTCCAGCCTCCTCCCCTTGCCGAGAGAGATGCCATATATCGGCTGGGCGTGAATACCCGGCCAATATACGGTCGTCTAAATGCACCCTTACTAATCAACTGAATAAAGAGGCCACTGCTTTGAAGTTAATCCAGGCTCAGTGCCACACATTTAGTTGTGGTTGTGCCTGGTACTGCATCTTACAGCAGTTCCGTCCTAATCAGGTGAATAGCACTGAGCTCCAGGACCAGGCACTGCCACAACCACATGTACAGCGCTGTGCCTGGGCAAACAATGAAGAGGACATAACACTTCGTATGATGATTGGTGGGCGTGCTGGGAATCTAACTTCATTGATTAGATACTGACAGCCTATTCTAAGGATAGCGCCATCAATATTACAGTCTTGGAAGATCCCATTAAAGATACTTTAATTGGATATGGCTAAAAGTAACAGGGAATCCAAACAATCTACTTACAGTTGCAAAAAAATAAAATAGTAATATAGTATGTAAGGCTGAAAATGTACATCTAGTTCAGCCTTTTATCCTACAATGTTGATTCAAAGGAAGACAAAAACCTCCATGATATTGAAGTCAGTTTTCCCCATTTTAGGAAAAAATAATTTCTCGATTACAATTTGTCAATCAGAATAACTTTCTGGATCATTAACCCTTCTGAAGTCATCAAGACATATAATATTGTATCACTCAAGAATGACTTCCAGGCCCTTCTTGAACCTTTTTATCGATTTTGCCATCACCATGTCCTCAGGCAGAGAATTCCATAGTCTCACTGCTCTTACAGTAAAGAATCCCCTGCTATGTTGGTGTATAAACCTTCTTTCCTCTAGATGCAGAGGATGACTCCTTGTTACATCACAGTCCTGGGTATAAATAGATGATGGGAGAGATATATACAGCACGAGACTTCAGTTCCACGCCAGACTTGTGAGAGAATAAAATGCTCACAAAATGGAGTGCTGTAGTCACTAATGGGAAGGTAGCGTGGTCTAGGAGTAGCCGGAGTCTGGTACACGAGATGGTGCAGTACAAAATAGATGAAGCAATAGCATAGTCAGGAGGTATAGCCGAGGTCTGCTACACGAGATGGACGATCAGTTGTAGAGGAGCAGGTATGAGGGAGAGTTGCTTGATTAGAGGCACAGTCACAATACCACGCAAGGAAGGAGGGGACAGGGCCAGGTTTATATAGGAGACTAATTGGGGAAGATACAAGACACAGGGTGGACTAGACAAGGAAAACATGGAACTAGGAAGAAGAAACACAGGACTAAAGCCCCATTTACACGCAAAGATGATAACTCAAAATTCGTTCAAAAGATAGGGAGAATGACAGTTTGAGCGATCATTTTGCATAAGCTGCTAATGGGCATTAATGTCCATTAGCAGCTTATTAGCTCCATTTGCATGTAAATGAACCTCCCTGAGCTGTATGCAGAGAGCAGCAGGTGGTCTGTTATCTGCATATAGCCCCTTTATTCTGCCATGGGACTGCAGCTGAATACAATGTTATCAGCACTCCTGTGGAGAATCACAGCGTGTGGTCCCTGCTATCAGCTCTCCTGCCAATGGATGGATTTTAGACTCAACTAAAAATCATCATTCGGACGAAAAGCAAACAACGTTATAGAATATTGATATACCTTAGTATGAAGGGGTGCTGTTGGGGTGCAAGAGGTCGCAGGTGCGAATCCTGACTCGCTGCCCATGTGCATAGTGTTACAACTTATCCAAATCTATTTTCAACCTCTCTTGAATTAATTACTTTACTTAGTTTTATATCATCTGCAAAAATTTATATTTTACGGTAAAATCCCTGAAAATAGGGATCTGAATGTGGAAGAATACTGTATCCTTTGACCTTTCCTATGGCAATCCCTGACATCCTCGAAAATGTTGAGGACTTCTGTGTCAGGCACTACCCCCTCAGGCCCTGCACTAAGTGAAACTTAGTATACCAGTTGTACTTGGTGTGTTCATTTAAAGGTACCTTTATGTGGACTGATAGTTGCCTAAATAATGAGTCGGATTATGAGCGACTGTTGGCCTGTACACACACGGTTCCTGACAGGGCACTGAGTGAGAAGTCACTGAGTAGTCGCTACTTGTTCCATTCCAGTGAGCTAAAACAGAACGACTACTGAGAGACTGAAATGGTACGACTACTGGGCGACTGCTTCTTCAGTGTAAACAGCAGTTCAATCTCTGAGCGACTGCCTTGCAGTGAATAGATCAGGTAATCCAGAAGAGATCTCCGTCCCCCTCCTCCATTCTCTCATAACTATAGCTCCTTTGTGAAAGCAAGGAGCGATAGTTGCTGCAATGGCTGTCAAGTAGAGATGAGCGAGCACGCTCAGATAAAGCAGTTACTTGAGCGAGCATCGCTCTTCTCAAGTAACTGCTTACTGGTCCGAGCAGGCTCGGGGGGAGGCGCGGGATAGCGGGGGGGGGGGGGGGGGAGAGATCTCTCTCACTCTCCCCCCACCCCGCTACCCCCGCCAACCGCCGCCCCCCTGAGCCTGCTAGGACCAGTAAGCAGTTACTCAAGAAGAGCGATGCTCGCTCGAGTAACTGCTTTATCCGAGCGTGCTCGCTCATCTCTACTGTCAAGTACTTATGCACCTGATAGTCGTACTGTGTGAAGGTAAAAAACTAACATTTTTCATATCTATAAATTATACTTGAGCTTTTAAAAAGTCATAGGAATAATAATCAGTTTCTTTGAATTTGGACAAGTTTACTTATCCTATCTAATATTAGACAGTGTAAACTTAGAACAAGCAGTTTGAAGATGTGCCAAATTTATGGCAGTGACTCATGCCCTATGATAAATATGTGCATCTTGCCAGACACATAGACATTTTTGGACTATTTACTTAGACCAGTGTTTCATATGTCGGTCAAAATAAAGTGTTCACCTGGCTATGAGCAACACGTGTTTTAAGTGGCACATGATGGTGAGAGAACACTTAGTTAACTTAAAAATGAATTCAAGTCTTTAGGTCCAGATGAATTACATCCTATGATACAAAAGGAAGCAGCAGAGGTAATTGCTGAACCACTCGCTGTAATCTTTGAAAATTTCTGGAGAAGCGGAGAAGTCCCAAAAGACTGGAAATGGGCAAATGTTCTCCCTATCTTCAAAAAAGGGGAAGAAGGTGAATCCAGGAAACTACAGGCCTGTGAGCCTGACTTCTATACCGGGAAAGATCTTTGTACAAATAAACAACATGTATACAAGTGTACCACAGAAGGTGGTGAGTTCTCCTTCAATGGAAGTCTTCAAACAGAGACTGGACAGACATCTGTCTGGGATGATTTAGTGAATCCTACACTGAGAGGGGGTTGGACCCGATGACACTGGGGGTCCCTTCAAACTCTACAATTCTATTTGCCTCATCTAGTAGCACTTCCATGTGCCTGATGATAATCTACACCAGCTCCGAGCAGTTTCTGGTGTAGATTATAGTAAATGCCACCTAAGTCTTGGTCCCTCCCACTTTTTGAAAAACTATCAGGGCACTGCATAAATGTCCAATAATTCACGGTTTTGGTTTGTGCTCCAAAATTGTGACTTTTGGGCAGCAAAATTCTGACTTCCAGGGCATAGTAAATAGTCCCCTTGGCCTAAACTTTAGATTATCTATTGGTTGATTTACATTGTGCGAATGCTTTCATGCAACTTTGGCATACAGTGTTGCATTTTAGACCACACCCTTTCCTGCTAAGCCATGCCCCATTTTCCTCTAAGCCAAGCCCCTTGACTAATGAAGTGCAAAAAGTATCTAAAACACACTATAAATATTTTTACATGATGTGCTGTACACCATTTTTTTTTCGTGCAAGTTGAGCCAGAATTCTACTGTAGTTCACTTAGTATATCTCCCTCTCTGTTTCTGTTCTGGTGCCATGTTAAAGTCTATGCCCACCTGCACGCGGACTGGTCGGATTCCGCATGTAGGATCCGACCCTGTTCCCGACCGTTGAGCCCCACGTATCTGCCCGCAGTCTTTTAACCCCTTGAGTGGCGGGTTTCCTACCACCCTGTCGTGCCCACCAGGGCAGGTTTTTTAAAATGGTCTAATCATTGAATTTCAACTAATTTTGCAGTTGCGTCTCAAGAGCCATAACTTTTTCATTTTTCCATTGACCAGGTCATATAAGGGCTTGTTTTTTGCGGGACAAGTTGTGATTTTTTTAAACGGGGGGGAGGAAAAAAAGAAATGGGGAAAAAAGAAAAAAAGGGGCCATGTCATTAAGGGGTTAAATAATGTATTAACTTCCTTCTCTGGGTCATTACGACGCATGGATACCACATGTGTGATTGTATTTTTGATTTTTTACAAAGTAAAGGGAGACAAGTGTTTTTATTATATTTTTTTTAATAATTTTTCAACTTTTTTTTTTTTTAAATTTTAATTTTTTGTCCCTTTAGGGCACTTCCACAGGGACCCATCAGGACCCCCTGATCACATTCCGGGGGTCCGATGGTGACAGCCCTTTACATGCTGCAGTGACAGCCCTTTACATGCTGCAGTCACATAGACTGCAGCATGTAAAGGGTTAACACAGTAGAGATCGGAGGTTTCCTCTGATCTCTGCTGTAAGAGCAGGTACCTAGCTGTCCTCTGACAGCCAAGCACCAAGCTCTCCCTGCCACAGAGACCATCGGCTTGCTTCTGACAAGCCGATGGTCTCTATGGCAACCTGTAAACAAACCAGGAGATTGCCGGCATGTCGGCAATATCTTCTGCTGGTTTTTCAAAGTCCTGCACTGCTCTATGTGGGTCTGTGCTGGCAGAGCACACTGCTACAGCTTGTGGCATTGTGCTCTGCAGCTCCCATAGTGATACATAGCCCGGAAATCTTCCGGGTATGTTGCTATGAGCAGTGGGGCTCGACCCGGAAAATTTCCGGGCGTGCCACTCAAGGGGTTAATCTGTTCTGCGGATGTGCCGGCCATTGTGGCGGCTCACATGTGTAGTCCAGACTACTCTGCGCCATCACTAGACAATGATGCAGATCCCGCCAACTTTCTGCAATAATGATTGCGGAAGGGCTGTGGGTTGGACGGCTTCCATTGACTTCAATGGAAGCGGTCTGTGCAGACTCCAATCTGTACAATCGGCTTCCGCTTGCATAGAGAAAATTGCGTTTTGCCATAGCATGCTATGGGTGGTATTTGCTGCGGAATCCGGAGGCGGATGCCCACCCGGCCTTTAGCGTAGCACAAAAAAAGTTCTATATGCAGTATATATGTAATAAGAATGATAAAGAAAAGCTACAATGTCTCTTTCTAAAAAGTTGAATTTTGTCTTTGGACATTTAATCCTCAATGGCCTTGGTCGTGAAAGAGTTAAGTAAAACCCGCCTTCAGGTATTCCCTTTTATATTACCATCTTCTGCGATTTGAGCTTTGCAGACATTCTACACTATTGAGTAATCTTTTTTTTAAGCACAAAGATTTACGCAAAACATGGTGTGATACGAATGTAAAGCCGCAGCCCTGCAATAATACGGGGGGAATTCAAAGTTTCCTGCCTTCTAATAGAGAAGTGGAATAGTGAGAGCCTGTACTTACGTGTGAGACATGTCTGCCGCAGCACCGTGTGATCGCCACCGGGTGCAAAGGATGATCCAGCATCTGATATGGCTTAGAAACACACTAAGGGAAGGGTGTGAGGATATTCCCTAATCCCAGGCGAAGATTACAGCTGCTATATCATTGCAATAAGGAACACATTGTATATATATATCAGCATGAGAGGCGCTCTGCCATGATTATCTGTGCTTCCCTCTGTGTATTTGGTTACTAGGGAGACTCTATGGAGAAGCATTAGAAGGCATCTCCATTTAAAAGGCCGTTGCTTAGCAATGCTGCGGCTTCATGTGTCAGTCACTACTGCGGCTCTGCTGGGCATGACCGCCACATTATTAATTAGTAATTGCCAGGTACACAAGACTGTGAACAATCCCTCCTGTGTAACTGCTGGGACAATGACAATGCTAATTGATATTTGCAAATTCTCTTCTCATTAGTTCTAATTGTCCCAGAATTTGCACTGTACACTGATATCCTTAAAACAATAAGTGCCAAGTTTCTGCAAACTTTTCCAGGGACACTTTCAGGACTTTGTTGCCGGGCACAGACAACAATATAGTTGGCACATAACTCTGTGCAAACTATTCTGAACTACATACATAAAAGTTTGCGTATAAAGTTGTCACCAGTTGTTTGTTTGTTTTTGCCGTTTACGAATTATGAATATGTTAATCTCTAATAATAAATATATATATATATGAGTCATTTGCATATAATGCACTAGCTTACCCGTCGCGCGTTGCTGCGAAGACAGACAGACATTCATTCGTTTTTATATATCTAGATAACAACCGATCACAGCGCAGCTTTCATGTTACCTCAGCGTTATAATATATAACAACCAATCACAGCGCAGCTTTCATGTTACCTCAGTGGTATAATATATAACAACCAATCACAGCGCAGCTTTCATGTTACCTCAGCAGTGTAATATATAACAACCAATCACAGCACAGCTTTCATGTTACCTCAGCAGTGAGAGAAATAACAACCAATCACAGCGCAGCATTCATTTTACCTCAGCAGTATAATATATAGCAACCAATCACAGTGCAGCTTTCATGTTACCTCAGAAGTATAAGTAGCCACCAATCACAGCACAGCTTTCATTTTACCTCAGCAGTATAAGAAATAGCAACCAATCACAGCACAACTTTCATGTTGCCTCAGCAGTATAATATATAACAACCAATCACAGCACAGCTTTCATGTTGCCTCAGCAGTTTAAGAAATAGCAACCAATCACAGTACAGCTTTCATGTTGCCTCAGCAGTATAATATATAGCAACCAATCACAGCGCAGCTTTCATGTTACCTCAGCAGTATAATATATAGCAACCAATCACAGCGCAGCTTTCATGTTACCTCAGCAGTATAAGAAATAACAACCAATCACAGCACAGCGTTCATTTTACCTCAGCAGTATAAGAAATAACAACCAATCGCAGCACAGCTTTCATTTTACCTCAGCAGTATAAGAAATAACAACCAATCGCAGCACAGCTTTCATTTTACCTCAGCAGTATAAGAAATAACAACCAATCACAGCACAGCTTTCATTTTACCTCAGCAGTATCAGAAATAACAACCAATCACAGCGCAGCTTTCATTTTACCTCAGCATTCTCAATAACCAGCAATTGTCTTGCGAAACGTTCGGCGGATGCATCATTTTCTGGTTGAACACGCATCCCGTCGCTCGTAATGCCTTTTGCTTTCGTGCTTGAGATGGAAATCAAACGATCTTTGTCTGGGGGGCATAACTGTCGACGATGCTCGCACGCGCGCCACCTATCGTAGGATAGATGTACTATGCCAGTAATCTTCCCAGGAGTGTACTTAGCAACTTCCCAAAGTCTCATGGTGATTGGATGAATGGTGTAGTAGCGCAAAAAGGACAGACAGACAGACAGACACGCAGACACACATACATTCAATTTTATATATATAGATGATGGACTTCATTTTTTGTACATTATCTTACCATGGAGAAGAAGCATTTGTGAAGTGCGGGCCATGAGGCGCAGTCGGCATAAGACCGCGTAGGCACATTTGCAAGGATGGAATTTTTCTGTGAGTTTGATGCATTTTTGAGAAATCCGCATCGCAACGTATCACCGTAATGCAAGTTTCTGCCGCATTTTTCATGCTGGAATGTAACTCCAGCACTTTTAGGCCACTCCCACACGTGCGTTCACAAAAAGCTGGGTCCGAAATTGCTGCGTTTTAGCGCGATTTTGTGCAACATTTTTGAAGGCATGTTACAGAGTTTGACAGCATTTTTTAGCGCACCCCATCAATGATGAGGTGCATTAACAAGCGCGAAAATCATGACCTTAGAATCGCGGTAAGAAGCAGACTGTGTGAGAGCGGCCTCAGGGCGGTTTCACACAGGTGTATTTGCACGCGCAATACACGAGAATAGGACCCATTGATTTCAATTGGTATATTCACGTTTCTTTTTTTTGTGCACGCAAAAAAAAAAACGCGACTTGCTCTACTTTAGTGCACTTTTGCACATCAAAGTTCCCAAGAGAAGTCTATAGCGGGGGGTGCAAATGGGCACAGAAAGCGCTACAGGATGCACAATACACGGTGCAATTCTGCAAGAAAAAAGCACATCTGGACCTCATTAGGCTAAATAGCCGATGTGCAAAACACCCTGCCCTGCGAGCGCAAAAAGTACAGTAAAATAAGTTGATACACACGCAAAAAAGACTCGTTCATAGCACAAATACGTTGCGCTGAGTCGTGCACAAACGCATACGCCGTGTGAAGCTGCGAGTAATTGCAAAAATCGCAACACACGTGAGTGTGATGTGATTTTTGCCTCCCATAGGAACTAATGGGCAAAATCACCCAAAAACAGGCCATGCTGCAGTTTTTCCGTCTAGCAGCATCGCTGCGCAAGAAAAATGGCACAAGTACATGGGCACATTGCAATTAATGGGTTCTATTTCCATGTGAGTTTTGTGCATCTCGCAGAGCACAGAGCTTGTATGATAACATCTCCCATGTGAATACTGCCTAATGAATAGAGCTGAGAACATGTAGGTGTCACAGAGACCATGAATGGGAGCAGAGTAAACGCGGGGAATAGAGGGCAGAGTATAAACCCCGAGTTGGAACCAGAACACAAATGAGGGAGTGTAATAAATGAATGGGGAGTCAGAGCAGATGAACACTGGAGAGAGGAGAGGGGCAGAAGCAGCAGTTGCACATGGGCCTTATGTTAAAGTTGCTTAACAGTCATATAGGAAGACATCAGTTTTATAAATGGCACGTAGTGGATTAGTGCCCCGTCATGGGCGTAACTAGAGGCGTAACTTGAAGCTCCTGGGCCCCAATGCAAAACCTGTAACAGGGCCCCCAACGATAATGCTTTATTCATAGTACTGGGCTCCCTATATGGGGAAGAGAGGCCTTATAGGCCCCCTAAGGCTCCTGGGCCCGGGTGCAACCGCATCCCCTGCACCCCCTATAGTTACGTCCCTGGGCGTAACTATAGGGGGTGCAAAGGTAGCAATCGCTACTGGGCCCTGGAACCTTAGGGAACACCAAGGCCCTTCTATCATATATGAATACACAACTTTTATAAATGCCACATGGATTATTAATGGGCCATGTTACATATTTTGCATTGGGCCCCTTTACATTTAGCCTCTGTCTGATCTTTTAAGATTCTAACAATGCCCCCGTCTTCTTAAGAGACCCAACAATGCAGAGGAAAGTCGTGGGAGGGCCCCCATGCTGAACTTTTGCATCCAGGCCCATGAGCCTATAGCTACGCCTCTGGGCCCCGTTACAGGATTTGTACTGTGGCCCCAGGAGCTTCATTATACTCCTTGCTCAGGATTTATTTTGCTTTAGAAGGTGCAAGAGGAAACCTCTGCCAAGCTGCTCTACTTGCACCCTAACACAATTTAATTTGTTCTTGCCAGGCTGGAAGAGAGCATGGCATACAAAACAGCTTGGTCTCTGTTGCGATATTTGGCAATGTTTATGCATAGGCTTTACATAGAGAGTTGCCAGAAAACCTCCAGTCCAGCCAATGTCAACACTGGAGGGCTGCTGCCAGCAATAGGTTTTGGCTGGCAATAGCTTTTACTTACTAAGACAACTTATGTAAAGTCAGATCTATGCTTACCAAACAAGGGTTAAATAAAATGTGCTTTCAATTCCTTTTATTCAGCTAATTTTGATAGCCATGGTAAAACATCACAATCATTTTAGCACATGTATGTTATCTCCTGACTATCCATGCTGTGAAAGGGGGTCTCATCGCCATGGCTGGAAAGGGTCTCCATTAGTTACAACGGAATAGCTGAAAATGGAATAGGTGGTCTACCTAGTCTGTCAAAGGGTCCGTATATGACAACTATATTTCCCTAATAGAGCATATTGACAGAGGGTATATTGATACGACAACTCCTTAAAGGGGTTGTACTAACATTACAAGTTATCCCCTATCCTGTGGATAGGGGATAACTTGCTGATTGGTGGGGTCTCACCAATGAGATCCCCACTGATCTTGAGACTGGGCATCCTGTGTCTCCCTCTGCCCATCACTGCAAGGTCACTTCTCTTCCCACAGTAACGTTGGAATGAATGGAGTACCGGCAGAGCATGCACGGTCAGGACTCCATTGAGTTAAATGGGATTACAGAAATAATAGAGTACTTGCTGCTCAGCTATCACCGTGGTTCCATTGAAAGAGAATGGATTGTTAGCACACTTGCATGACCAGCGCTCCATTCAGTCACCTTCTCACTGTGGAGGTTGCAGTAACCCTACAGAGAGGAGGGCAGGGGACACGGGACCCCCGTTCTCGAGATCGGCAGAGGTCTCAGCGGTGAGATCCCCACATATCAGCAAGTAATCTCCTATCTTGTGGATAGTGAATAACTTGTAATCTTGGAACAACCCCTTTATAGGTTATATTCATAATGTGTAACTTTGTTGCAAAAATTTCAGTTCCATTCATCTAACTAGAGTTGTTTTGTGGGCGAGAAGATGGGTTTCTGCAAGTCCCATTAGGACAAACAGGACAGTCGCAACTCTGAACAAATCTGCCACATTCCCTGATGGAGGGTAGAGTGGTCACTAGTCACCGTGGCACTTGCCAGGCTCCCTCCTGGAGGCACACACATGGCCTTGGACAGAGCAGCACTGGGCCTCTTCCGGACACCCCTAGGAGAGGGATGGCCAATAAACATAAGAACAGGAGATAAGGTTGTCATGGGTGATGCCACCATTCTGTTACCCACCGGAATGGCCCTCGGTGGTAAATAAATGAGCCACAGACTGTGTAACGTGCCTCAGGTCCTGGGAAGGGTCAGGGCCTGGCAAAACATTACTTGGAACTTTATCAGGATACATTCAAAAATACACAGGTTCAGGTAAACAGAAGGTTAGGGGTCAGAGAGGAAACACAGGATGATCCTGCAGTCGCAGTTATCTGCCTGGAACCGCTCCTGCTAGGGGAACTTATCAGAGGAGGATAGGGGTAAGGTCACTCCACAGACACTCTCACAGAACAGTACCTCTGCACAGTGGTCTTGGCCATCTCTTATTGCTCACTCTCAATCTCTCTCTTACTTGTCCTCACTCACTGTTGGCTCCTGGCATTGGGGTACTCAGGAAACCTCTTTTTTTCTTCCATTCTTCACCACATGAGGGTTGAAGGTACCCCTATGTGGCCGGCACTCTCTCTCAGGATCCTAGAAGAATGGAAGACCAGAAGAGGAACTCTCCTCCGGCTCTCAGACACTCATACTTACAATCTCTCACATACCACATGACAGGACATAGATTAATACATTTGCAGGCATCTCCCAGTCTCATGCAGACATTAACCTCTCACTTGTTGTAGCTGTGCAACACACATAACAAGATGACTAGACAGCTTTGCACAGCGCATCTACAAAAGACATGACATGTATGACATTTATGGAGGGGCTAGGAATATACATTCTGGGCCACTACACAAACAGTGTATTTCACAGTGATTCAGAGTTGTCTAACATTAAGGCAATGTTTGCACGGTCACAGGTGCATACTTAACAAATTCATAGGCATCTCTACCACCACTAAGCCCTGCCAGGGTGCCCAATAAACCCCACTATTAAAGCCAAAGGGTTATCTGGTGAACTATTCTAACACTGTCAGTCCACATAGCAGCCGCAGACAACCAGGGCCCCCCTGAGGCAGGTTGAGCTCCAGTAATAATCCAGCCTCATTGACAGCACACACAACATGTCAGCATATATGATAGCCTGACTCCTCCTCCATCCCTGGCCGAGTACAGGCGAGGAGTTGGACTATGCTATATATGCTGCCTTGCCATGTGTGCTCTCATTTCAGGCAGCAGCAAGTAAGTTGTAAAGAAAGTTTGTCCAATGGAGCTGGCAGAGAGGAGAGAGCCTTGGCTGCTATTGCGGTGAGATGGGTCCTTTGACTCCCCAAGATAAGAGGCCCGATCACAGCTGAGACTGCTACGACCCCTATAGCTACACCACCTCTGCCATGTGGAGTAATCAAGAGTGTTGTGCTCTTACCAGCTAAAGTCATAAAGTTGATGCCATCATGAGGTTTAAAGATAATTGGACTTTATATATAGAGATGAGCGAGCGTACTAGTCCGAGCTTGATACTCGTTCGAGTATTAGGGTGTTCGAGATGCTCGTTACTCGAGACGAGCACCACGCGATGTTCGAGTTACTTTCACTTTCATCTCTGAGACATTTGCGCGCTTTTCTGGCCAATAGAAAGACATGGAAGGCATTAAAACTTCCTCCGGTGATGTTCCAGCCCTATACCACCCCCCTGCAGTGAGTGGCTGGGGAGATCAGGTGTCACCCGAGTATATAAATCGGCCCCTCCCGCAGCTCGCCACAGATGCATTCTGACAGAGATCAGGGACAGTGCTGCTGCTGCTGCTATAGGGAGAGCGTTAGGAGTTATTTTAGGCTTGAAGAACCCCAACGGTCCTTCTTAGGGCCACATCTGACCGTGTGCAGTACTGTTGAGGCTGCTGTGAGCAGTGTTGCACAATTTTTTTTTTTTTGTATATCGGCCGTGCAGAGCATTGCGTCCTCAGTCTGCAGTCATTGCACAGAGTATAGGGCCAGTACTGGTGAGGCAGGGAAAGAGATATACAGGCTATATAGGTAGTCGGCTTTTTTAAAAAAATTGGGGAAAAATACTATGTTTGGGCTGCCTGTGACTGTGTACAGTTTACTGCGTGTCTGCTGGGGGTAGTAGTCCTAATTAATATGCAGCTAAGCGTTACAGCAGGCTTGCGCAAAATTGTTTCCTGGCTCTGCTGTCTCTGTTACATCACCGCCGTCATCCCGGCAGAGGGAAACAGTATACATAATATTATACGCTGCCTACAGTATCTGTCTGCTGGGGGTAGTAGTCCTAATTAATACGCAGCTAAGCGTTACAGCAGGCTTGCGCAAAATTGTTTCCTGCCTCTGCTGTCTCCGTTACATCACCGCCGTCATCCCGGCAGAGGGAATCAGTATACATAATATTATACGCTGCCTACAGTATCTGTCTGCTGGGGGTAGAAGTCCTAATTAATACGCAGCTAAGCGTTACAGCAGGCTTGCGCAAAATTGTTTCATTCCTCTGCTGTCTCCGTTACATCACCGCCGTCATCCCGGCAGAGGGAAACAGTATACATAATATTATACGCTGCCTACAGTATCTGTCTGCTGAGGGTAGTAGTCCTAATTAATACGCAGTTAAGCGTTACAGCAGGCTTGCGCAAAATTGTTTCTTGCCTCTGCTGTCTCCGTTACATCACCGCCGTCATCCCGGCAGAGGGAAACAGTATACATAATATTATACGCTGCCTACAGTATCTGTCTGCTGTATCAGCTCAGCATTTAAAAAAATAGAAGCAAAATACTTAAGGCCTACTACTGGCCTTTGGCCACTTGACTGCTTCTGAGCTGTGAACTCCACTAGCTCAGTGATACACACCTATGTCTCACTACAGGCGTGCGCAAAATTGTTTCCTGGCTCTGCTGTGCGTTCCGTAAGCAAAGTCAGCCTCCAACCACAGGCCAATAAGTGGCACATTTAATTACAGCGTTCTGTTTCTGCTCTACTCGTAATACACTATGCTGAGGGGTAGGGGTATGACTAGAGGACGCGGGCGAGGATGCGGAGGCCCAAGTCAGGGTGTGGGCACAGGCCGAGCTCCTGATCCAGGTGTATCGCAGCCAACTGCTGCGGGATTAGGAGAGAGGCACGTTTCTGGCGTCCCCAGAATCATCTCACAAGTAATGGGTCCACGCGGTAGACCTTTATAAGAAAATGAGCAGTGTGAGTAGGTCCTGTCGTGGATGGCAGAAAGTGCATCCAGCAATCTATCGACCACCCAGAGTTCTATGCCGTCCACTGCTGCAACTCTGAATCCTCTGGCTGCTGCTCCTCCTTCCTCCCAGCCTCCTCACTCCATTACAATGAGACATTCTGAGGAGCAGGCAGGCAGCCCTGCACGACCACGTCTCCCGCAACATTGTACGCGCCGTCACCAACGCGGTTACTGCCAAGGTCCACTTATCAATGGACACGTGGACAAGCACAGATGGGCAGGGCCACTATATCTCCCTGACGGCACATTGGGTGAATTTAGTGGAGGCTGGGACCGAGTCAGAGCCTGGGACCACTCACGTCCTACCCACCCCCAGAATTGCGGGCCCCAGCTCGGTGCTGGTATCTGCGGCGGTGTATGCTTCCTCCACTAAGCCACCCTCCCCCTCCTCCTACGCAAGCTCTGTCTCGCAATCAAGATGTGTCAGCAGCAGCACGTCACCACCAGTCGGTGGCAGCACAGCGGTGGGCAAGCGCCAGCAGGCCATGCTGAAACTACTCAGCTTAGGAGAGAAGAGGCACACAGCCCACGAACTGCTGCAGGGTCTGACAGAGCAGACTGACCGCTGGCTTTTGCCGCTGAGCCTCCAACCGGGCATGGTTGTGTGTGACAACGGCCGTAACCTGGTGGCGGCTCTGCAGCTCGGCAGCCTCACGCACGTGCCATGCCTGGCCCACGTCTTTAATTTGGTGGTTCAGCGCTTTCTGAAAAGCTACCCACGCTTGTCAGACCTGCTCGGAAAGGTGCGCCGGCTCTGCGCACATTTCCGCAAGTCCAACACGGACGCTGCCACCCTGCGCACCCTGCAACATCGGTTTAATCTGCCAGTGCACCGACTGCTGTGCGACGTGCCCACATGGTGGAACTCTACGCTCCACATGTTGGCCAGGCTCTATGAGCAGCGTAGAGCTATAGTGGAATACTAACTCCAACATGGGCGGCGTAGTGGGAGTCAGCCTCCTCAATTCTTTACAGAAGAGAGGGCCTGGTTGGCAGACATCTGCCAGGTCCTTGGAAACTTTGAGGAGTCTACCCAGATGGTGAGCGGCGATGCTGCAATCATTAGCGTCACCATTCCTCTGCTATGCCTCTTGAGAAGTTCCCTGCAAAGCATAAAGGCAGACGCTTTGCGCTTGGAAACGGAGGCGGGGGAAGAAAGTATGTCGCTGGATAGTCAGAGCACCCTCATGTCTATATCTCAGCGCGTTGAGGAGGAGGGGGAGGAGCATGAGGAGGAGGGGGAAGAGACAGCTTGGCCCACTGCTGAGGGTACCCATGCTGCTTGCCTGTCATCCTTTCAGCGTGTATGACCTGAGGAGGAGGAGGAGGATCCTGAAAGTGATCTTCCTAGTGAGGACAGCCATGTGTTGCGTACAGGTACCCTGGCACACATGGCTGACTTCATGTTAGGATGCCTTTCTCGTGACCCTCGCGTTACACGCATTCTGGCCACTACGGATTACTGGGTGTACACACTGCTCGACCCACGGTATAAGGAGAACCTTTCCACTCTCATACCCGAAGAGGAAAGGGGTTCGAGAGTGATGCTATACTACAGGACCCTGGCAGACAAACTGATGGTAAAATTCCCATCCGACAGCGTTAGTGGCAGAAGGCGCAGTTCCGAGGGCCAGGTAGCAGGGGAGGCGCGGAGATCAGGCAGCATGTACAGCACAGGCAGGGGAACACTATCCAAGGCCTTTGACAGCTTTATGGCTCCCCAGCAAGACTGTGTCACCGATCCCCAGTCAAGGCTGAGTCGGCGGGAGCACTGTAAAAGGATGGTGAGGGAGTACGTAGCCGATCACACGACCGTTCTCCGTGACGCCTCTGCCCCCTACAACTACTGGGTGTCGAAGCTGGACACGTGGCCTGAACTCGCGTTGTATGCCCTGGAGGTGTTGGTGTGCCCTGCGGCTAGCGTCTTGTCAGAGAGGGTGTTTAGTGCGGCTGGGGGAATCATCACGGATAAGCGTACCCGCCTGTCAACCAACAGTGCCGACAGGCTTACAATCATAAAGATGAACAAAGCCTGGATTTCCCCAGAGTTCTCTTCTCCACCAGCGGACAGCAGCGGTACCTAAACAATACGTAGGCTGCACCCGCGGATGGAAGCATCGTTCTCTATCACCATAAAAAACGGGGACCTTTTAGCTTCATCAATCTGTGTATTATATTCATCCTCCTCCTCCTGCTCCTCCTCCTGAAACCTAACGTAATCACGCCGAACGGGCAATTTTTCTTAGGCCCACAAGGCTCAGTCATATAATTTTTGTAAACAATGTTTATACGTTTCAATTCTCAATTCAATAAAGCATTGAAACTTGCACCTGAACCAATTTTAATAATAACTGGGCTGCCTACAGGCCTAGTTACAAATTAAGCCACATTAACCAAAGCCATTAATGGGTTTCACCTACCCTCTAGGTTGGGCATGGGCAATTTTTCTGAGGTACATTAGTACTGTTGGTACACCAATTTTTTGGGGCCCTCGCCTACAGTGTAATCCAATTAATTTTTTGCCCACCTGCATTAAAGCTGACGTTACATCAGCTGTGCTGGGCACTGCAATGGGATATATTTATGTGCCGCTGGTGGGTTCCAGGGAGCCACCCATGCTGTCGGTCCACACGGAGTTGTAACTGCATGTGTCCACTTCTAAAGAACCCCAGTCTGACTGGGGCATGCAGTGTGGGCCGAAGCCCACCTGCATCAGACCTGACGTTACCTCAGCTGTGATGGGCAATGCAATGGGATATATTTATGTACCGCCGGTGGCTTCCTGGGACCCACCCATGCTGTCGGTCCACACGGAGTTGTAACTGCATGTGTCCACTTCTAAAGAACCCCAGTCTGACTGGGGCATGCAGTGTGGGCCGAAGCCCTCCTGCATTAAACCTGACGTTACCTCAGCTGTGATGAGCAATGCAATAGGATATATTTATGTACCGCCGGTGGCTTCCTGGGCCCCACCCATGCTGTCGGTCCACACGGAGTTGTAACTGCATGTATCCACTTCTAAAGAACCCCAATCTGACTGGGGCATGCATTGTGGGCTGAAGCCTACCTGCATTAAATCTGACGTTACCTCAGCTGTGATGGGCAATGCAATGGGATTTATTTATGTACCGCCGGTGGGTTCCTGGGAGCCACCCATGCTGTCGGTCCACACGGAGTTGTAACTGCATGTGTCCACTTCTAAAGAACCCCAGTCTGACTGGGGCATGCAGTGTGGGCCGAAGCCCACCTGCATTAAACCTGACGTTACCTCAGCTGTGATGGGCAATGCAAGGGGATTTATTTATGTACCCCTGGTGGGTTCCAGGGAGCTACCCATGCTGTCGGTCCACACGG
The DNA here is from genome assembly GCF_035609145.1 of Eleutherodactylus coqui. Lineage (NCBI taxonomy): Eukaryota > Metazoa > Chordata > Amphibia > Anura > Eleutherodactylidae > Eleutherodactylus > Eleutherodactylus coqui. Next base: position 30,251,410 of record NC_089844.1, on the reverse strand, counting down.
AGTTGTAACTGCATGTGTCCACTTCTAAAGAACCCCAGTCTGACTGGGGCATGCAGTGTGGGCCGAAGCCCTCCTGCATTAAACCTGATGTTACCTCAGCTGTGATGAGCAATGCAATGGGATATATTTATGTACCGCCGGTGACTTCCTGGGACCCACCCATGCTGTCGGTCCACACGGAGTTGTAACTGCATGTGTCCACTTCTAAAGAACCCCAGTCTGACTGGGGCATGCAGTGTGGGCCGAACCCCACCTGCATTAAACCTGACGTTACCTCAGCTGTGATGGGCAATGCAATGGGATTTATTTATGTACCGCCGGTGGGTTCCAGCGAGCCACCCATGCTGTGGGTCCACAGGGACTTCACATTAGGGATTGGTACCTGCCACTGTCTATGTATTAAAAACCCCGGTCAGACTAGGGCATGCAGTGTGGGTCGAAGACCACCTGCATTTAATCGGACGTTACCTCAGCTGTGATGGGCAATGCAATGGGATATATTTATGTACCGCCGGTGGCTTCCTGGGACCCACGCATGCTGTCGGTCCACACGGAGTTGTAACTGCATGTGTCCACTTCTAAAAAACCCCAGTCTGACTGGGGCATGCAGTGTGGGTCGAAGACCACCTGCATTAAACCTGACGTTACCTCAGCTGTGATGGGCAATGCAATGGGATTTATTTATGTACCGCCGGTGGGTTCGAGGGAGCCACCCATGCTGTAGGTCCACACGGAGTTGTAACTGCATGTGTCCACTTCTAAAGAACCCCAGTCTGACTGGGGCATGCAGTGTGGGCCGAAGCCCCCCTGCATTAAACCTGACGTTACCTCAGCTGTGCTGGGCACTGCAATGGGATATATTTATGTACCGCCGGTGGCTTCCTGGGACCCACCGATGCTGTCGGCCCGCACGGAGTTGTAACTGCATGTGTACACTTCTAAAGAACCCCAATCTGACTGGGGCATGCAGTGTGGGCCGACGCCCACCTGCATTAAACCTGACTTTACCTCAGCTGTGATGAGCAATGCAATGGGATATATTTATGTACCGCCGGTGGCTTCCTGGGACCAACGCATGCTGTCGGTCCACACGGAGTTGTAACTGCATGTGTCCACTTCTAAAGAACCCCAGTCTGACTGGGGCATGCAGTGTGGGCCGAAGCCCACCTGCATTAAACCTGACATTACCTCAGCTGTGCTGGGCACTGCAATGGGATATATTTATGTACCGCCGGTGGCTTCCTGGGACCCACCCATGCTGTTGGCCCACACGGAGTTGTAACTGCATGTGTACACTTCTAAAGAACCCCAATCTGACTGGGGCATGCAGTGTGGGCCGACGCCCACCTGCATTAAACCTGACGTTACCTCAGCTGTGCTGGGCACTGCAATGGGATATATTTATCTACCACCGGTGGGTTCCAGGGAGCCACCCATGCCATGGGTCCATAGGGACTTCACATTAGGGAGTTGTACCTGCCAGTGTCTATGTATTAAAAACCCCGGTCAGACTGGGGCATGCAGTGTGGGCCGAAGCCCACCTGCATTAAACCTGACGTTATCTCAGCTGTGATGGGCAATGCAATGGGATATATTTATGTACCGCCGGTGGGTTCCAGGGAGCCACCCATGCTGTGGGTGCACACAGAATTCCCATTGCGGAGTTGTACCTGCCTGTGACTATTTATAAAAAACCCCGGTCTGACTGGGGCATGAAGACACCTTGACAGAATGAATAGTGTGTGGCACATAGGTTCCCTATTGCTATGCCCACGTGTGCAGCTCCTGATGGAGGTGGCACAGGATTGGATTTCTCATTGCTTCTGTACAGCATTGTGGGCTATCGCCCCACCCCTTTTAAAGAGGGTCGCTGCCTGGCCCTGCCAACCCTCTGCAGTGTGTGCCTGCAGTTTCTCCTCATGGCAGACGCACTTATAAATAGACATGAGGGTGGTATGGCTATGAGGCCAGCATGTGGCATGAGTGCAGCTGAAGGCTGCGCAGGGACACTTTGGTGTGCGCTGTGGACACTGGGTCGTGCGGGGGGGGGGGGGGGGTTGGGCAGCATGTTACCCAGGAGAAGTGGCAGCGGAGTGTCATGCAGGCAGTGATTGTGCTTTGTTGGAGGTAGTGTGGTGCTTAGCTAAGGTATGCATTGCTAATGAGGGCTTTTCAGAAGTAAAAATTGTTGGGAGGGGGGGGGGCACTCTTGCCGCTATTGTGGCTTAATAGTGGGACCTGGGAACTTGAGATGCAGCCCAACATGTAGCCCCTCGCCTGCCCTATCCGTTGCTGTGTCGTTCCCATCACTTTCTTGAATTGCCCAGATTTTCACAAATGAAAACCTTAGTGAGCATCGGCGATATACAAAAATGCTCGAGTCGTCCATTGACTTCAATGGGGTTCGTTACTCGAAACGAACCCTCGAGCATCGCGAAAATTTTGTCTCGAGTAACGAGCACCCGAGCATTTTGGTGCTCGCTCATCTCTATTTATATACAAATCAGAATGGCCTGCTCAAAAGGAGATTATGCCCCAACTGTGGTTGGCTCTATGGCTCTATGGTCCCAAACATCTTGAAGTTCATGACCAAACTCTCTCTTCCCTGGAAGAAGTCTACCTGATCTTCCTCTCCCGTTTCCTGATTTATCTTCTCCCTCCACCTCCCTGCTAGACTTTAAAACTTTATTACATTAAAACTAAAAACAGTGGATTAGACCTTCCCAAGACATCACTAACGCATGAAATCCTCTCAGCTATGTTCACGTCTTTGTGTTTATTATGTCAGCTATGCTCCATCTTCTTCATCTCCTGAGGGTTGTACTCTTGTTGGTCTGACCTATGTTATGGTCCGACCCTTTGGGGAATTCTGTTACAATAAAAAACACAACCCAATATTTCTTTAGTCTTTGTTACATATACTATACACTATATTATACATGTCTACTGTTGGTGGAGGGAGCAGATGGTGGAAAGAAATGCCCACAAGCATGAAATAATCCATCTAATTCTTAATTCCACGCAGGATATATTATTACTTTTATTCTATTGGGACATAGTAAAGATCCAAGCAATGTGTCCATGAAAATTCCTAATATGGCACAGAAAATTACATCCAGACATCAATTGAAATGTGATTTGTTAGAATAGTAATTGCAGTTTATAAATAGTTTGCAGAATATAATAGAACAGTTTAAGGTGTTGTCCAGGATTAGAGAAGGGGATCTGGTTTTCCCCTAGAAACAGCAGCACATTTGTTCATGGACTACCTCTCCTATTGATGCACAAGTGGCCGGGGTGAGATCAATAGCAGACACAACTATTTTACTGGAAATACGTTTTTTCTATTTCCAGACAGCCCCTATAAGTTTATAAATTACTTTTGCCATGTCAATATGTTTACAAACAACTGTTATGGTCATTGTTACCAGTTCTTCCTATGATCTGACACTTTTGTGTACCTGCTGTAGCCAGTGGTATTGAATCACACTCGCTGTGACGAAAGCAATGATTTACTAAAAAATGGGTCTACATATACCTACATGCCATACAAATCAAGAGTGCAAAGAGGAAAGGCTTATTGTTCGACTGCCAGTAGAGGTCAGCAAAAAAAACATTTACGCTTTAGATGAATAGGTTTATACCGGGGGAGGGGGGGTATTCGCACCTCTGGATTAAGGCCAGCTTCACACAGCCGTGACGGGCTCTGCCGCGGAATTATGTGGCGGAGCTCACCACGGCGCCCCCCAAAGACCCCAATACTTACCTCCGGATCCAGCGTCCTACGTCCCGCATGATGCATCGCGCGCATGCGCAATAGAGCGCGTGACGTGCCGCAGTGTCATATGACATGCCCACAGCATCACATGACGTGGCTAACGGTAGGCGGGGAAGCGGTGTAGCGGTGTGCTACAGCGGAAGATAGCATGACAAACGGCTTCCATTGACTGCAATGAAAGCCGTCCGCACGTACACCCACGGCATAGAGCATGCCGCGGCTGAGAACGGGGGATTTTACGGTGCGGAATTCCGCGGTGGAATTCCACATCGTAAGCATTGTGCTATTAGGTTCAATAGAACCTAATAGCTGCGGGCAACGCAGCGGATTACCAACGCATATTACGTGGCGGAAATCCGTTCGTGGGAAGAAGCCCTTACTCTTTCCAATCCACTGTCTGACGTCTGAAGACATTATGATTTAAGGCTGTACAGCTCCGATGTTGGAAGACATCCGTTGGTGTTCTCTTACTGTATATTGCCAGCCTCTCTGCTGTTTGAGCCTATCCAACGTGTCACCTCATGCAGTACTGGCTTTAGCCAGCAGATAGCGCAGTTGTATAATGGCAGAAAAAGAGTAACCCCCCGGGAAAACCAGGATATAAATTAGATTGGAAGGGGTTAATTAAAAAACTTGTTTGTAAGAATAAAAGATTGAATTTGATGGACTAAGGACTTTCCTAACCCACTAAGTACTATATGCTGTAAGTGTGCAGTCACGTGTAAGCATCCACTTGGGGTTCATTGTTAGGCTTCATTCACACAAGTGTTTTATCGCAGCTATTTTGCCGCAATAAAACGTTGGCTGAAAATCGCTACCATGTGGAGTATTGGATTCCAATGCATTCATTTACATGGGTGATTTTCCGGCACATGAAAAAAATTGCGCCGTTAAATTGTCAAATCGGCAACTATATTCAGTTCCCGATTTTTCTCACAGCGTCAAAAAGTAGGCCATGATCTATCTTTTGACAAAAATCGCTGGGGGCTTCCATGGATTCCTATGGGAGCTGACAAAATAAGGGAGGGGGAGTGAGTTTATCTGCGTGCGACGCTGGGTAAAGAAGACAGCTGTCTCTATTTAAGCTGTTTAACTCTAATAAAAGCCAATCTGCCGACCGACGGAATTCCGCGCTGCAGCGGGGTTTTTTTTCACGTAATACGCTTGAGTGATTGGACGAGAAAACGCTAATTAATGTTGGAATTAGATCGCGGCTATCCTTCACTTCACTTAATTGCCCATTTTAATGAATGGGAGCATGGTTGCGTGTTGTTTTGCAAATGTGCATAAAAGTACAGTAGAACACGCACATACCTGTGCAAATATGCAACGCCCATTGCGTAAATATGTGGTAAAAATGCGCACGTAAATGCATATATGCCCGTGTGGTAATGGCCTTAGCTCTCAAGAGCAAAGCAGGATCAATATAAAGTAGGAAAACTGTGGAAATGACAACAGAACTTGCATAATTTTATTACAGGCAACCAGTGGGCCATCTTAATTGAATTCTCTAGTGTGGTATATAATGGTAGATCAACAGGGCTGTTGTGGCTTGCTGGCTGGCTTGTTAACTGAGGCCCATATAGGTCCTTTGAGGCTATTATATTCTTAAAATATTCCATAGGTGTTGATATGGAATAGACCCTAGGCTCTAGTCACATATTGTTTGTAAGCTCTTTGGGCATGTGCATTAGAGGAAAAGTGTCCTTTTGTGAATGCAGGTCTGTGAAACATTATAATAACTTTTTTACTGCTGTGCTATCCTATACAGATGAATACAGTAAAAGTATATACTGCACAGTATACATATATTTACAATGAGAGTTGATAGGCAATGTACACCTGTACAGTGGCTTATATTGCAGCCTTCCATTGGAGGTATATATCATGAAATACTCCCAATATACTTCCAATAGAAGAAAAACTGAAATGTGAACACAAACTTTACATTGGCCTTATAGACTGCCAACTCTTATCTACTCAATCTCCATCCAACTGCACAAGTCTGTGCCGGTACTGGGATCTCCATTGCTCTTTTTTGTCTATTTGTATCCAGCATGCATGGACTCATCGGGCCACGGACCTATTTGACTTTGGGTTACACTTAAGCCCCATTTAGACGAGACAAATGCCGTGTAAATGATGCCCGACACTCCACCCTGTGTGTCCTCACTCCCGTACACTTGCACAGGAGCTTGTATTGCTGGGTCGCTCACAGATCAGCCAGCAGGGGGCTGGGGCGGCTGCAGGAGATTTCACTCCTTGCTCTCACCTGCCCCTCTCCATTGACATAACATAGCGGCTGTTCAGTACTGAACAGCTGCTATTTACACTGTACAATCATCGTTTAGCTCATCATCCATCACTTATGCTGCATAAACGATGGACAATGAGCTGATCGCTCAGTGTAAATAGCAGCTGTTCAGTACTGAACAGCCGCTATGTTAAGTGAATGAAGCAGGTAGGGGGAGAGCAAGGAGTGAAATCTCTGGCAGCCGCCCTGCTGTGAGACAGCAATACTAGCTCTCGTGCAGCAAGCAGCACGGGAGCAAGTATGTGCGGGGACAAGTGTTAGGCATCGTTTGCCCAACATTCGTCCTATCTAAATGGGCTTTTAGTCTCAGTGTAGTGGCAGCTAACACAAACCGGTTAGATGTTCCGTGTCACAGTTCCAGGGGGGCAGACAAAAATGTAATCGATACAAAGACCGAGGTCAGGACAGACGGAATTGCTGCAAAAATGATGATGTAGGCAGAAGGACCGGCCAATGATAATCAGGCAAAATGTAGTCAAATATCAAGCCGCAGTCAGGATAGGAGAAGATGGGAGAGCTGGGTGACAGCCACAAGTCAGAACCTGGAATCAACCAGAAATGAGAAGCCACCTTTGCAAAACCTATTGCAGCAGTATGCTCCAGTGGGGAAAGGTGCCTTAAAGAGGTATTCCGGAGACTGGGCAAATTTTGTAAAATTTCCCTTAGATTTCCATTTATTTGCATTATTCCAAACATCCAACTGAATCATCAAACTGTTCTTTAGTACCTTCTTTTACCGACCTGCGCCACCACTGCTTTCTAGCCAGCTTCAGGTTGCTACATCGTTATATAAAATGGCTTCTAGAAAAATGCAAAAACGACATCTTCCACAATGCCCCATTACTTGTTATTCACGTTCACAACTGTACAAATTGTGTCATCATTACAGAATTCGAAGGCACTGAGCATGTCTGACCAGTAAAACAGTGGACCATACAGCTCATAACCATTGGGTACCAATGGAGAACTAAGCAGGTAAGGGCATATCTCTACAGCTTTGTAAAACAAGTTATAACATTATATTGCAAAATTACATGTCATCACCTTGTAAAGCCTATGCTTGAAATTGCCAGAATACCCATTTAAAAAGCCCAAAGAATGCCCAGATTGGATACGGAAAGAATAGCTGGGTGTGCATGCTGGCCCTTTAAGAAGTGGTCTGTGCACATGATTATTCCACGGGCAGCACTGACAGGAAGTAGGCATCATGTGGCATCTGCTGGAGGGGACGCTGGTGGCTGTAACCAAAGGGAGGAGGAGGTAGAGAAAGCCCCTGGCCTTGGCCTGCAGCCATAACACTATTAGTCCCTTAGTGACCAACCTATTCTGTGCCTTAAGGACAAAGTAATTTTCATCATCACATTGCAAGAGCCATAACATGTTGGCATAGCTGTATGAGGGATTACTTTTTTGGAACGAGTTGTATTTTTGAATGGCAGCACACCTGGCTATCTATAATGTGCGGTATAACTTTATTCACATTTTGGGGGGGAAGGAAATGAAAAAAAACATCTGGAAATTCCACCATTGTTTGTGGGTTTTGCTTTTACAGTGTTTGCCATTCAGTAAAAAAAAAAAAACATGATAGCTTTCCTATCTGGATCAGCACAATTAGGGCTTATTCAGATGTGCGTATATTGGACGGATTTTCATGCCCAGCCAATATACGCTGTGCCTCTCTGCGGGGAGAGGAGGGGGGATGGGATGGAAGAAGAGCACTTAGCTCCACCCCTGTCCCACCCTCTCATTGCAAACAGTGGCGAGGGGCATGGGGGGCGGGGGGTGGGCAGGAGCTCAGTGCATTGCTCCCGGACCCGCCCACTTCCTCCCCTTGCAGAGAGGGGCAGTGTATATCAACCGGGCGTGAAAACCCAGCCGATATATGCACGTCGGAATAAGCTCTCACTGTGATACCAAGTTTATCAAGATTGTAATATTTATTTACTACTTTTGCACAATAAAAAAAACACAATTTAAAAAAAAAAACAGTTGAATCTGCATCGCTGCTTTCTAAGGCCTCATGTCCATGGGGAAAATCAGTCCCGCTACGGCAGCGGGTCCCTCCTGCCCCGCGGACATGAGCGCTGAAAATAAGAATAAACTTACCCGCAGCGGATCGGGCAGGTCTTCTCTTCTTCATGGCTGGATCTTCTTTCTTTGGCCGGCGGATGTGCTCGGCACGCCGGCAGTGTGCCGCGCGCATGCGCCGGCCACATCCACCGGGCCGAAGAAAGAAGATCCGGCCGTGAAGAAGAGAAGACCTGCCCGGTCCGCTGCGGGTAAGTTATTCTTATTTTAGGTCTCCCGCGGATCCGGACGGCTTCCATAGGCTTCAATAGAAGCCTGCAGGAGCCGTCCCCGTGGGAGACCCGCACGAAAATGGAGCATGTCCATTTTTTTTCATGCTCCATATTTTTTTAATTCACTTTTATTGACCATCCGCGGGTATTTATCCCTATGGGGTGCGGATCCGCGGGCGGGTGATCCGCTGCGGATTTAGAATCATCTTTTGCCCGTGGACATGAGGCCTAAGGCCCATCGTTTGTTTTATTTTTCCAGTAGTGGAGCTCTGTGAAGGCTTGTTTTTTGCAGGAATAGTGGTAGTTTTTATCGGTACCAGTTTGAGATACCTGGGACTTCTTAATTGCTTATTATTTCATTTTTTGGGGGAGGCAAACAAAAGAGAAATAACAATTCTGGCATTACTTTTTAAAGAATTTTTACCACGCTCACCAGATAAATAACATGTCATCATCTGGATCGTCACAAATGTGGTAATACCTATTATGTGTTGCTTTTTTAACATTTTTTTCTATCTCATACATTTAAAACGTTTTTTGTTTGGTGAAAAGTATACTTTTTTCTTTATATTAAACTTTATTGACTTTTTCTACACTCTTTTTTTAAAGGGGACTTGAAGATGCGATTGTTGGATTGTTAGAGTAGTAACTGCATTCCTTATATAGTACATTCTACTAAGCCTATGACAGCAGGAGGCGGGGCCTAATCGGCTGAGTTATATGGCAGGCATGCAGGCCACTGTCAGGCTTCTGGCTGCCATTAGAAATTATTGGTACTTTGCAATCGCATTTGCGGGTGCCAATGGGTTTCAGAAGGAGTCACCGCCCCCCTTTCATCTACTTATATGCTGCAGTTGCTATTGATTGCGGCATGTAAGGGTTTAAACTGACAGGATCTGGCTGTTAGAGCAGGAGCCTGGCTGTCAGTAGTCAGCCAAGCCACCGCCTTAGCCGGGCTCACACGGCCCTAAGCGTAAAATGCTTTTTACAGCTCTGGAGCCTACGGTAACATGGTGTACTTCAGCTTATGGTGGCGAAATTGTACAATGGGCTCTATCTAGTGTATGCATGTGGCAAAATAGAACATGCTGTGTATTTTTTTGTGCTTCTGTATTACGCAATTCCAACAGGCTAATGTGATTGAACTGCGTAAGGCAATGTAGTTGATTGCCTGTGAGATACCGTGTATCACATGGTCATACAGCGCACGTGTAGTACACGGTAATCATACACCCGTGTGAGCTCACCTTAAAAAGAATTGTTTAAAGCCCATTAGTGAGGTCAATAAAAAGGCGTATCGCGGTCTCTAATGAGTTAACCTAAGGTCTATTTAACACCATGGTGAATGTTGGTAAGGGTTGTGTTTGAGGGAGGGTAATAAAACCCAGTTGTCCCTATATGTAGCTATGGCCTACCTTCTGGGGGAATGGTGACTGAATTCCTTCATCCCATTCAATAGAGAATTAGAGAGGACATGTTATTGGTTGCACTAACTACATGATGGGCCTGAAATAGTCTAGTAATGTTCCAAGAGCCCTGCGGTGTATTTTTGGGGTACTGCCAAGGTTATAGGGAGCATACACATTAGAGCGCTATCTTAGGATTGTTATTAATGCGACTCTCTGAAACATTTTACAAAGTGTCTCCAAGAGCTTCACTTTTCTACTCATCAGTCAACATAAGGAATGTGAGATTATTCATACATATGATTCCCATTGCCTCTCCCTCAGTCACAGTAATAATTTCATGTAATGACACCGTAGCAAATTAGAATCATTAGGATATTTGTGAAGGATAACAAATGACAACTGTCTACTCTAATTTAAGTGAAAAGCATGAAAGAAATATTAATCAAAGCCCTTTATCTACAGAGTCGGCGTCTCCTTCCTAAGACATCTTTTAAAGAATTCAGTGGATAATAAATAGCGGATGGGATGACATTCTAAATGATCGGAGTGCAGGGCTTATCAACAAAAATGTAACAAGGGTTTAATGAAATTCATAGAAATAGTTATCACCCCCCCCCCCCCCCCCCGCACCCCCCCCCCCCCCATCTCTTCTACGTATACATTGTAAACCTGTAAACCAGACTTCATGGTATTTTAGGGATTTTTTCTTTCAAAGAAATGTATTATTCCCTTAAAAAATGGAATGCGGAGATGGGTCAACGTGGAAAGGAGTCCAAGATCAGATAAGATCGAGACAGGAATTTAATAAAGTCTTCAGAAATGGTTGTAATTGCCCCTCCAGCCCTTATAGCACCTGCAAGAGAAGAGAAATACTTGGGGAGATTTATTAATATGGCAGCATCATTTGCGTGGTGCTCCGGCATCTCTCCCCCATGCAGCTGGTGCTAGAGTCATGCTGATATAGCTGGCATAAGCCGAAAACAATGCCAGATGAGAGAATGTTCAGAAATGAGATGTTCTTAGTAGAGATGAGCGAGCATTGCCCTTAGCGAGTACCTGGCTGCTCGGAAGAAAAGATTTGGGTGCCGACGAGGGGCGGGGAGAGCGGGAGGGGAACGGAGGGGAGATCTCTCTCTCCCTCTCTCCCCCGCTTCTCCCTGTTCACTCCCGCAACACACCGCTCCTCCGCTCCGGCACCCGAACCTTTTGCTTCCGAGCGGGCAGGTACTCGCTAAGGGCAATGCTCGCTCAAGTAATTGTCTTTAGCGAGTATGCTCGCTCATCTCTAGTTCTTAGTATGAGGCTTTTTTCACACAAGCGGTTTTTCATTGCAATTTTGCCGCAATAAAACGCTGGCCGAAAATCGCGACCATCTGATGCATTGGATTCTAATGCATCAGTTCAGATGGGTGATTTTCCGGCGCATAAAAACGGCTGTCCAGAAAAAATAGCACATACGGTGTGCATTCTGGCCGGCTGTTTTTACACCAGATGCAAAAGATAGGTCTGGACCTGTCTTCTGTCCTGAATATGCCAGGCAGTCCCATAGACTCCTATGGGAGCCTATGAGAGCTGACAGGAAAGGGAGGTGGGAGAGAGTTTAGCAGCGACTTTGCTAAACTCTCTCCCCCTTCTCTCCCCCTCTCCCCCTTGCCGGCTGTCGGCAAAGGGAGGGGTAGGACGGGGCAGGGCGGGAGATTAGCACACTAGCTCCTGCCTACTCCCATTACTGACAGCCGGCAAGGAGCGGAGGGGGGGGGGGGAGGCAGGAGTTTAGCACACTCGCTGCTTTCCCATCCTGCCTCCTCCCATTGCCATCAGCCGTCTCTCTCCTCGCCTGACGGTATTCTGGGCTGCAGCGTATATTCGCCACACCCAGGCTGTCTGAACAGGAGCTTAAACGGGAGATGCTGCTGTGACTTGATCACAGCTGCCTCTTGTCCATGCGATTGTTGACCGCGCTGCGGCTGTGACGCGGCCAACCGCTAATCGTAGCACCCATGTAAAGGAGCCCTGACTCTGAGGTCCCGGCCACTATCAGTACACACATTAACTCCTATTTTGGGACATAGTGAGGGTTGACTCAGCCTTCCATCCTTCCGAGGTTAGTAAAATGAGTACCCAGCTTGATGGGGGGTAATAAATTACCTGAAAGAGCTGCAGAATAAGTTGGTGCTATACAAATAACAAGCTTTATTTATTTTTTTAATTTATTCATCACGACATGACATAACCGTATGAGGACGTGTTTTTTGTGGGACGAGTTCTGTTTTTTAGTCGCAGCATTTCGGAGTAGATATAAAATTTCTCTAACTATTATTAATGTTTTCTGGAGGAAATAAAAAAAAAATCAGCAATTGTATTTTTACATTTACAATTTTGCACCATTGACCATGTGGCATAAATGACATGATTACTTTATTCTGTGGGTCAGTGTGTCTACGGCCATACCAAATTTATGTACTTTTTATGTTTTTTTGTTTTTTTTTACTTTTAGGATAGCGCTCTAATCCGTAGTGCTCCCTATAACCTTGGCAGTACCCCAATAATACACCGCAGGGCTCTAGGAACATTACTATTTCAGGCACTTTCCAAGCAGACCCATCATGTAGCGCGACTAATAACATGTCTTCTCTAATTCTCTATTGAGTGCGATGAAGGAATTCAATCAGCATTCCTCCAGAAGGTAGGCCATAGCTACATATAGGGATAACTGGGTTTTATTACCCTCCCTCAAACACAACCCATACCGACACTCACCACAATAAAAGACTTCAAAAATAATTGTTTTTGCATTGCTGCATTTCAAAACAAAAACATTTATTAATTTTTCTGTTGATAGAGCTGCATTAGGGAATATTTTTTGCAGGGTAATGTGTCATTTTTATTGGTGCTATAATAGGGTACATACTAGTTTTTGATTGATTTATTCCATTTTGGGTCGAACAAAAAACAACAATTCTAATTTTACAACTTTTGCACAATAAACATTAAAAAAAACTAAAAAACGTATTTTTGCATTGCCACATTCAAAGACCTATAGATATTAGTATTTTCCAGCAATGAATCTATCTGAAGGCTTGATTTTTAGGGGGTGAGTGGTAATTTTTATTAAGCTTAATAGTTTTCACCACATGGCAGACCCAGAAATCTTCATTAGGCCTCTTTCAATTGGCATCCCCTGATCACCTCACAGGAAGGAGGGGTAGACAATGGGGTACTAAGAGAACTCGCTCCCTCTAAAACCACTTAGATGCCACAGTCGGCACTGACCCCGGCACCGAAGGGGTTAACTGGCTCGGATCAGAGGTTTCTCTGAACACCTTCTGTTACAGCAGGAGCCTTGCTGTCAGTAGACAAATGAGCACCTGCTTCTCCTGGCAGAGGACAGCTGTGACAGTCTTAGATTAAGCTGCCATAAAAAGGCATCGGCATAGCCCAAGGCTCCTTATTGACTGCCGCAAAAAGGTATATTGGTGGTCATTGAGGAGTTAAGATGTTTGGATTGTTAAGCAAGCTGTTCGATTTCTTCAAAATGTTAAAATGGGTGAACTTGGAGAAGAAAACAATATCCCCTGCCTAATTGTACATTCTGTAAACCAATCTTAGCTTTCCTACTCCCCTGAATGATGTAAAAATGTCATCACTTTGTAAGACGTTCATAATAGCTTGTAATGGAAGATGTCTAATAGCTTGTAAAATGTGACACTGGAAATGTGGTGATTAAGAGAATTGATGAGTATTAAGCTGAAGTGTGCTGCTTGTGGAAAGGTAACAAGGTAACTAAAATCCGGAATGTAAATGGGAATTTTATGTGCGCTGCAGCCAAATGACTAGTGTTACAGTAGTAACAACAACACTTTATGATTATGCTGAAAGCCATTTCACTCCCAAGTACAGTAAAACGCAGGCATAACTCCACGATTATATGTAAGGTCTATAACAGGCCTGCCAACTAGCATGTTTATTGTCACCGGTCTCCTCATATAGGGCTGAGAGCCTCAGTGAGCTCCCCCAGGCTCCAGGGTTGCGGTGCTACTGCCAATTTTACCGATCTCTATAGATTAATATGTTCATTAGGTTTTGCCGGGGGACATAAAAAGTTATACAGTTGTTGTCCAAAACTAATAATATTTACTAATATGCTTTCATCTTGAATTATATGCATTTATCCATTCTAGACCCATTCTCAAACTCCTAAGACCTCATGTCCACAGGGAAAATCAGGCCCATGGAGAATCCGTAGCGGGTCCCTCCTGCCCCGCGGACATGAGCGCTGAAAATAAGAATAAACTCACCTGCTGCGGACCGTGCAGGTCTTCTCTTCTTCACGGCCGGATCTTCTTTCTTCGGCCGGCAGATGTACTCAGCACGCCGGCAGCGTGCTGGGCACATCCGCTGGGCCGAAGAAAGAAGATCCGGCCGTGACGAAGAGAATATCTGCCCGGTCCGCTGCGGGTATGTTATTCTTATTTTAGGTTTCCCGCGGATCCGGACGGCTTCCATAGGCTTCAATAGAAGCCTGTGGGAGCTGTCCGCGTGGGAGACCCGCACGAAAATGGAGCATGTCCATTTTTTTTCGTGCTCCATTTTTTAAAATTCACTTTTATTGACCATCCGCGGGTATTTATCTACCCGCGGGTGGTCAATGCATCCCTATGGGATGCGGATCCGCATTCGGGTGATCTGCTGCGGATCTAAAATCCTATTTTGCCCGTGGACATGAGGCCTAAAAGTTCCACTTCCATGCTTGTTCCAACATGGGCAGACAGCCCCTTCCCCCTTGTGTTAGCCCCATTTTCTTTCATGGCTGATGTGGGGTAAAAGAAGGGAACTTGCTTAGCTAATGACCTGAGCCAGATAGCCAGCCGCCTTCAAACATATCACCAACATAAGGAGCGGGGAGCCCTCTGCTCATATCGGAACGAACACAGAAGTGCAGTTTCCAGGAGCACAACAGGGGGTCTGGTATCAGGCCAACTCTATAATATTCACAATGAAAGTACATTTATTACTTTACTTTTGGACAATAACCATATAAGCTTTTATGCTCCAGGACTACCCCTTTACCTTATTAAAAATAAGACATTAGTTTTAGCACATTTAAAATAGTGTTCCAGACTTTTATGGCATGTCTACAGGATCTGCTATAAACATCTAATAGATATGGGTCTCACTTCTGGCATCTGTACCTGTCTTGAGTTATAAGATGGGAATAGCTGAGCCCCCTTCACTGCATTGTTTCTGTTATTCCCATAAAAGCCAATGGAAGAAATGCAAACAGCTTAGCACAGTGAGATGTGCTATTTCAACAACTTGGGAGGAGCGTGAATAATGTAGCTCACTGTGCTAAACTGTTTTCATAACTCCCATTGACTTCTATGGGAGTAACGGAAACAGAATAGCTCAGCTGTTTCCATCAGCCTCAGTACCTGGTCACCTTATAATCAGCAGTGCTCCTATCTCGGCCATGTGTTTGGCTGAGATTTGAATACCCCTTAAAAGGCTATAGAAACCTTTGTGCATGAAAAATCAATATACAGAAAAAAATGATGCAGTTATCTGGGTTTTTTTGCATTGAGTTTTCCTTCCCATTCATTTAGAAAGCATCATTGTTACACCTGTCAGCTCTTAGTTAATTGTGCCAGCACACCTTGTTCTGTCCAGACTAGCCAGGGTTAACAGCTCCTGTGCCTTTTAGTCAGGTTAATTACCCTGCTATGTGTCTGAGTAGTGTGCTGGTGATTGACAGGTCTATCTACCTATCGGCTCTTCTCGCCTCCCTATAATATCCAGCTCTTGCTGCCTGGGAGTTGCTGATTATTGTTCAGTTGTCCGAACTGTCCCCCCTAGTAAGCGTAGGGTCAGAGTTGGCGGCCTGGACGTGTCCACCATTAGGGCTATCTCCAGGAAGGGATAGTGGCGTGGGTGTAGATCCGGGAGCCCCGTGCCGAGCGTACCTAAGCACCCCGCTAGTACCCTAGCAATCATACTTAGTTTGCAGACTGTCCTACATTCAAGCTTCTGCCTCATGGATGTTTCCAGCACTGATCAGCTGGTCTCTCCTCTTTCAGAGGTTGTATAGCATAACCCTGGGCACTCAATACTACAAAGCTATTTCATCCTCTCACTGAATAGCTGCTGGTCTGTTGCCCCTCATGACTGATAAAAACAGAAAATTCACCCGGAGTGAATTACAGTCCTCTGTGATAGTAACTTTTTCTGCTTTGCTGTCTGTCCTCCTGATCTCCTCCACCATCACCCCGCACAGTCATACAGCCCTCTGTAAAAGGCAGTGAATGCACATTCACAACCGAGAAGCAGGCTAGGGAAGGAAGCAGTCCGTTTACTCTGACTGAAGGTATTCGCTAAGATTTCAGCTCTCCAGTCTACAGTGCCTAGAATCAGAAGATTTTAATAAAAACGAATTAGAAAATATCTTCATTTCCAAAAACACATTGATTAGTCCTTCAAGACCAAGCTTTTTTATGGCTGAATGACCAGGCCAAGTTTTGGAAATCTGGACTGTATAGGCTGGTTTAGACACAACGATTATCACTCAAAAAATCTTTTGAGCCATTTTCGAGTGATAATCGTGTTATTTAACAGCGCAAGGTGATCACTCAAACGTTGAGCGATCACCTTGTGCTCCAAGCGGAGGATGCAGAAGACAAGCAGGGTGTCCCCACTTTTTCTTATTTTCAATTGCAGTATGTCAAATATGTACGAACTGTACTCATTTTTTTATCAGATATTTATATCCCCTTGCTTACTTTATTTTGGAAGCGCATTTAAAACATTTTGCACATTACTGAGCAAGTTAGGAGGCTTTATTTGCACACTAAATTGCTATTAAGTAGCTGAGTAGCTACTTAACCCTTTCCAATCCACTGTCTGACGTCTGAAGACATTCTGATTGAAGGCTGTACAGCTCCGATGTCAAAAGACGTCCGTCAGGGTATTCTTACTGTATATTACCGGCCAGTCTGTTGTCGGGGGCCTCTCCAGCATGTCCTATACGGCAGTACTGCCTCTAGCCATCAGATGGCCCTATTGTATAATGCCAGAAAGAGAAAGCCCCCTAGGAAACCCTAAATCCAAAATTAGATTGCAAAGCGTTAATAGTTCATGCAAAATGATCGCTCAAAGCTGTCACTCAGACTGTCATTTGCATGATCATCGCTCCATGTAAATGGGACTTTAGGCCGACTGCACACAGGTGATCCGGATTCCGCACCGGTTCTAAACCTGTCTGGTAACCCTGTGTACCTTCTCTTTTCTATATTGCAAATTACCACGGACGCTTGCCGTTGGTCATGCGCAGTACAGATTTTTTTTTAAATCCTGTGCCGTTGCTAGGCGATGACACGGGCACCCGCGGCCTATCCACA